>NC_062214.1:38896360-39192953 GCF_902686445.1 Sciurus carolinensis
GAGTGGGACTTGAACCCCTGTCATCCCCTCCAGTCATTCCTTCTTGAGGTCTGTTAATTAGTTTTAGGTTTTTGGCTCTTCTATTGTTTGTGTTAAAGTATTGCTGAAGTTTGTGTGTAGTTTATTTATGTGTAGAGCAAGTTGTGCTGTTTCATGGCTAGGTTTTGTTCAGCAGTAGAATCTCTACCTTTGAACTTGGAGTGTCCCTGTAGATCCCCAGCACCTCACAGAAAAGGGGAAAACAATAGCAATAATTGAAGCAAACAATATACAGGATTAAAATAAATACCCAGTGCGTACTATGATATGTACAACACTACCCCCAAAATAAGTATGGTAGAGTCAGCAACTGCCAACAGCAAAAACAATGGCTATGAACTAGATCTGGTTTTATAGTAAACCGCAGGTGGCAACTATGTCATCCACAGTACTAATAATTGCAACAACATAAATGGTATGGGCAGGAGTTGTATAAACCAAATAGTTCTAAAAGATGGAACAAATACGGTTCATAAGAGAAAAGAAAGTGTCATAGGCAGGTAAAAGTAAACTTAGAATGTTCAAAATGTGAACAGAGAATGCATAAGAGATGTAGCCAGTGATGGCTACAAAGGAGGAGGAGAAAGAATAGAAACAAAGTAAAGGGAGAGAGAAAGAGAACAAGAGAATTTGGATGCTAGTGGAAGAAGAAAGGAGAGAAAGAGAAATAAGGAAACATAATAAAAGAAAATCACAATAAACAAAAACCCTAAACCCTTGAAAGACAAGGAAAATTAACTGTCATAAAAAATGCTGAAAATGAACAAAGAAACATGTATCAACAATATATATGTATATTTGTGTATTAGCATAGCAAAAATGAAAGAATTGTCTCTACTGAGGTGATCAAAATTGTCAGTGAGGATGAATTGTCACTGTGTATGCCCAACTCTCCTTATTATTATGTACTGAAGGAGAGGAAAGAGAGGTCTGGGGGTTGTTAAACCCTTAATCTTTTTGTGTTGTTCATTGAGCTTATAGCTGGATTGGCCTGAAACTGAAACTGGCCAAAATAGCTCTCAGCTTCCTTTCTCACCAGTATAAGGTAGATTGAAACGGGAAGAATTGTCTATTGGAGGTTTTCCAGCTGACCAGATCAATGTACTTCCAGGGCTGGGTTGTTGCAGAGTTTGAAGTGCAGAGTTCCAGCAGCTAAAGCTTAGGTCTTACAGGCCTTAGGCACTTTGTTGGGTGGTATCATCTTTGGAGAGATTAAATTAACACACCCCTAAAACCAAAGAGATGTGACATCTGAATCCCAAGAGCTTCTCAAGGATTCTACTTATGGGGGTGGGGTGGGAGTCAGTTCTTCACATGGTCTGCTACCACAAACACAGGAACACAGTATTCACATCTACCGTAAAGGTTCCTGATCTTCAGTTTGTCACTTGGGGCACCAGACTCAAAGGTAAAAAAGTTGTATTCCTTTATTTCTGACTTGAATCCCTGCAGGTGCGGTCTTCTCTGTACTTGTTTCATTCATTTTCTGCTATGTACACCCTAGGCCATATGGTAGGCACTTACTGGGACAGCATGGCAATTGTTGCTACTATCTCCCTGGTTCTCACAGTACCAGCTATAATGTGGCCTCCTCAAGATGGCTCCTGCCTCGACTGTCTGCTTGGCAGTTGAGAAACCCAAAGCACTTTTCAGACACAGTTATCTGTAGCCTCCAGATCAACCAAGTTTGGCTGCTTTTCTGAACTCTGGTTTTTTCCATGCCAAATTTGTCCACTTGGTTTCTCTGTTTTATTCCTCTGCTCCATGGTGAACCAGCATTGCTGCTGCTGCCATAACTGACTTGACTCCAGTGTACTCTTTGTTGTTCTTTGCTCAATCCAAATTTCTGATTCTCTAAAAGTCTGTCCACTATTGAATTTCAGTCAGTCCTCACTTTCACTCATGTCACTGAGAAGAAGTACTCCTGTTAATTGAACCCCAAGCCACATAGCAACTGGAATGTAGCCTTTCTGTAATATGACATCTTCATTTCTTCCTTACCTTGAATTTAATGCAGTGCATACTTGTTCTTTACTTCAGTGGAATTTATTTATGTATTAATTAATATGATGATAATTTCATTTTTTAGGAGCTCTTATTATGAGGCAAAGTTCCTAGTAAATGGACATTGAAGGATAAGAAGTTCATTAGAAATCCATTCTTGATGGAACTGGAGGCTATTATGCTAAGTGAAGTGAGCCAATCCCCAAAAGCCAAAGACTGAATGTTCTCTCTGATATCCAGATTCTTACTCACAATAGGTGGGGGTGGGGGGTGAGGGAGGAGGAGATGGGATGAAGGGAGGTGGGATGGGCACGGGAAAGATAGTAGAATGAATTGGACATAACTTCCTTTGTTCATATATGAATACACAATACCAGTATAACTCCAAATCATGTACAACCACAAGAATGAGAAGTTATACTCTATGTATGTATGATATGTTAAAATACATTCTACTGTCATGTATAACTAAAAAGAACAATTTAAAAAAAGAAATCCATTCTTCAAATACATCATTGAGACATCAGACAGCAGTGATTCAGTAATAAATAAGATATAGTTCTGTCCTTTTGAATTCTTTGTCATGTTTAATAGCCTTTACTTGTCTCCCAGGTGAGATTTTCTGAGACTGATATTTTACTAGTCTCTAGTACCTACTGAATTGTGTGGAATCTACTGGATGATTCTAAGTAAATTTTCACTTAACATACCTGAACTTTAGTATTTATAAAATATTATATTTTAATAATAATAAATTATATTGATAAATAATATATTAAAAATAAATACTAAATAAAGTATATTTATCAGTAATAATTATATAATATAAAATATCAAAAATATCCTTCTAGGTCCTGATTTTTAGTAGATATTAATTGGAACTCAAGAATCTGTATTGTTAGCAAGCACCATAGGGTGTTTTCCTGTGGCTTCCACCCACAGGTACCAGAAATTTTTTGTTTGTTTTTAGACCTCTCATGCATTGCATGGAAAATCACTTTGGGAGTTGGGGATGGAGGAGGTCCATTGTAATCTTCGTTCCTTACTAAAGTCATTTAGCCTCTGCTGTAGACTTTGGTGTTTTATTTAAAAGGAATCTGTTCATTTATCACAGTGATGGGGTCTTGGTATAGATTTAGTAAATATATGTTGATTACTTAAAATTGTTTATAGTGATTATAGAATAGTTATTGATTTACTAATCTAGTGATTTTTTTTAACTTTATAATTTTAAGTGTATTTAAAAAAAAAAAAAAAAAGAAAAATACCTTTTCAATTGAAGTGATTCTTTCCCCTCTACCTTGAGATCCTTTTTATGGCTTAGGTGCATAGAGCTTGAAAAAGTTAAGCATTTCAAATGACCAAAAATGTTTTTTTAATAACAAAAATATAACTTGTTTTAAAGATTATTTTAGAAGAATAGCCAGCTGTATTCAAAGATAGTTTGGGATATGTAAGCGCCTTACTTATATTGTTATATACTTTTTCAAAATATGGGCAAATCATGAACCGTACAAACTTTGCAAGTTTGTAGAATTTACTAGTTTTGACATCAGTTTCACTAAAATTCAAGTGATGATGGAAATTTGATCCATTATAAGATTCGTGTAAAAAACTTAATTAGATTTTTATTTTAGCAAATATTTTAGTTGTGAATAGGTTCATTACTTTCTACATGTTTCTTGTCATCGTCTTTTTTTAAATATATTTTTTCTGATCTTAATTTTTTTAAAGATGTTACAAAATAAGTTTTTAAAAGTTTGAAAACCAATTTTTACATAGTTCTATTCAGTAATTAATAAAAGCTTCTTTTATTATATAACTGATACCAAATATTTCCAGCCATAGGCCTTTACATTTTTATTTGGTAATCTGAATAAGAGATAGGTGTAGTTTTGATTGATAGGTAAAGTATTTACCCAGCTTGAAGGGATGGATATTTCATTTCAAAAATTTAAATCAGTGATCTTGCTACTGTGTATAAACAAAACACCTGTGTTGTGTGTGTATATGGAAGGTGAGGGTTAGGAGTTAATAATAACCATAGAGCTAAGAAGTAATTAAAGTTAATGATAAGGATAAAATTCCCTTGGGACTAATATTCTTTCTGCTCATTTATAAATACAAAGCATTTATATTTATGGTCCTATATAGTTCTAAGTATTTTGGCAAATATTAACTTATTTAATCACTATAACAATATCATGGAGCAAGTACAGTTATAGTCTCATTTTATAAATAAGGAAGCTGCAGCATAGAGAAGATAAAAAATTTGCCAAGGTTACTTGGCCGTTGAGTGGCAAGTCAGAATTTGAACCCAGGTCTTCTGACTATACATCCTCTTAATTTACCCTCTGCCTTTTGTTTTCAAAAAGCACTGCTAATTTTGTTCATGTGTTATGTGTTCACCACTAATTGTATTTGACTTTTTTGAAGATGTGCTATTTTTTTGTTTTAATGATGTAAGTTGTATGAGTTACAATTTAGAATGCTATAATATTTGTTTTCAATTTAAAACAAAAACTATTAGAAAGGAAAGTGTGTTGTGGATATTTAGTTTGACAATAATTCTTGAATATTGTGAGGCAGAAGGCTGTGTCCCCTCACACAGATGTATAATGAGTACCAATTCACACATTTAAAAAAATCAATAGCCATTCATTCATTTACATTTTATTGCAGTTCTACCTTGTTCTAAATTTGCACTTACGGTCTACTGGAAATTTTTAAAAAAATCTGCTTGCCTCTTGTTTTTTGGCACTGGAGATTGTACCCAAGGGTGCTCTACCACAGAACTATATCCCCATCCCTTTTTATTTTTTATTTTGAGACATAATCTCGCTGTGTGACCTCAAACTTGCAGTCCTCCTGCCTCAGTCTCTCCCGAATAGCTGCAGTTACTTTTTGAAGTTTGTAGGGTAGACTGTACATTGAATGTAAACTATATTTTGCAAATTTTAGCATTGTGACCTATAAACTCACTTTTCAAGTTGGAACACTGAGGAATGTATGAATTTTAACCAGGGAGTACGTGGAGTTACGTAATAAAGTATTACTCTTCTAGAGCATCCTCTCTACCAAAAGATTAGTGGGAGTGGAATATTAAGTAATTGCACACATTATAAAAATGTTTTATGTTGAAATTAAATGATTCTAAAGACAAGAGGCAAAGAATTTCACAGGTAAAGAATAACCTAGGTATCCTGAAGATTGTTTCAGTTCATTCCATGGAAAGGATTTAGGAGTACTTTATCATATTTGAAGTCAGTTGGTAACATGGAAAGTTGTGAAATTAGTGAACTGAACCAGTGTAAAATGCTGGTCAGTGAGGTTGAGAAAGCCTTCCCTTGATTATTCAGTGGGTTGTATCATTAGCATTCCCAAATGTTAAAAAACATTGTTGAAGTTCAGAAAAGAATCATGTTACCATAGGCATATTTTGTTTTAAACTTCAGTTCTTTTTGGCTTTTGTTCTAGCAAACTCCACTTTTAAGTAAATCGTAAGTATTATTAGGATTTATTTGGGATACTATTTAATTTGTGAAAGGGTAGAACATGTTATTCCTTAAAATGTTTGTTGTTCCTTCAATTTATAAATATTGATTATATTCAATGTTCAGGCCTGTATAATAAAGAAAGAAAGAAAAACTGGTAGTATAGAAGCTGAGTACAGTGGCACACACCTGTAATTCCAGTGGCTTAGGAGACTGAGGTGGGAGTATTGTGAGTTCAAAGCCAGCTTCAGCAACTTAGGCTCCAAGAAACTCAGTGAGACGCTATTTCTAAATAAAATATTAAAAAGACTGGAGATGTGGCTCAGTGGTTAAGCACCCCTGCTTTCAAGCTCTAGTACCAAAGAAAGAAAACCGGTAGTGCTTATAAAACCTTTGTGAAGGGATTGAGGATATAAATTTGTCTTTATAGCCAATATTTTTTTAGACTGGTGTATAAGTAATATTGATAGGATTACCTTTCATTTCATTGCAAATACTGAGATTAGACCTTGAAAGTGTCACCTGTTTTAGTATTAAGCAGAACCATTATAACATGAATCATTGACTTGTAGAATGCTGTGAATATACTCTTAGATCAGTCAAATGGAAATTTGGCATTGTACTTTTTTATTTAAAGGACTTTACAAGTGAGGTTAAAGGTTATCTTGGGGAACCTTTCCGTAGGGTAACTAATAGACAGAAAAATAGTTTGTAATCAGGAGTATATTCTTTATATGAGATTGGCATGCAATAGAAAGAGAAATATAAAACTTGTCTCTGAGTAGAAAATTAAATTAGAAAAAGTATGTTATTCTTTTGTTTTTACTGCCATTTAGACTTGAGTGAAGAAGAAAAATAACAGTTGGTAGAAATCAGCATAGTTCTCAGGTTCTCAGATTCTTAGTGCGTTTTCTGATTTATCACTATGTAGTTACTCATACAAACGTGTTTAATTTACCTTATCTGTAAAACTGCAGATTGTAAATTTACTATAATGTGACCAATTATTTTATAATAATTAAAAAAAATAAACTGTGCATGATAAGTAGAAGAAAGAAGCCTCTAATATTGAAAGTAACCAGGGTTTAAAAAGATGAAGATAGTACAAAAAACTGCTGGCTATTGAGGAAAAATTTAACACTGAAAAGGAAAGGATTTGTACTAAAACAAGAATGCAAATAGTGCAGAAATCCCAAGTATAGTAGAAAATAATAGCACATGGAAAATTCCTAGTTAGAATTCAGAAGATAGGGAGTGGTAGCTCAGTGGAGAGCACTTGCCTACCTTGTGTGAGGAACTGGGTTTGATCCTTAGCACCACATAAAAATAATAAAATAAAGGTATTGTGTCAATCTACAACTAAAACTACAAAACAAAACAAAACAAAACACCCAAACCAAAAAAACCTGTATAAAGCCAAGGTTCTTCAAAATAAGAGTTCAGTGAAAGGGAGTCTAGAAAATTAAATTTAACTTTAACTTTGATACAAAAACATGCTAGATTTCGTTACTTGGCTTTTGGGTATAGTACTGAAAAGTCTCACTTAAGAATTTGTGAACATAAAAAGACTTCATGTGGGCATGAGATTGTGATTTATATTATATGCCTGGTTCAGGAAGCTGAAGGCAGATAAAATTATGGAAATGTTGTCAAATGAATGTTAGTAACACTATTAGTGTACCTAACAGAAACAAAAGGTGATACTCTTTAGAGGGATGCTCTTTTAAGCTATGCCCCCTTGATAGTGCCTGAATGTTAAGTGCTTTTATATTCCAAGACTACAAAAACATGAAAAAATCAGCAATCATGAGCAAGAGCAAGCAGAAAAACAAACAGAATTAGATCTCTGTGAATGTCAGATATTGAAATTACTAGAGAAGACTATGGAATATGTGTAAATAAACTGTTTAAAGAAATGGGGAATTAAAAACATGACCAAGCCAGGTGTAGTGGCCTATGCCTATAATTCCAGTGGCTTGGGAGGCTGAGGCAAAAGGATGGTGAGTTCAAAGTCAGCCTCAGCAACTTAGCAAGGCCTTAAGCAACTTAGTGAGACCCAGACTCTAAATAAAAAGTATTAAAAATGGGTTGGGGATGTGGCTCAGTGGTTAAGTACTCCTGTGGTCAAACCCAGTGCACGCATGTGCACACACACACACACACACACACACACACACACAAGACCAAGAAAAACAAACAACTGTCAAGTACCAAAAAGCTCTAAAAAAGAAGCTAATAGAACTTTTTAGATACTAAAAATATAATAATTGAACTTGAAAAACATTAAATGGGTTAAATAGATTAATTCAGCTGAAGAGCAAATGAATGAGATTGAAAGAAAAAATAGATAGAAACATGAATTGAATATTTAGATACAGAAGAAAAATTATGACTAACATGTGAAATTGGATTTTCAGAAAGGAGAAGTTATTGATAGTCACTATCTAAAGAAAGAATGACTAAAATTTTCCAAAATTAAAAGACGTAAATTATTAGACTGAGGAAGCATGCTGAATGCAGAAGAAGAAAAATAACTGGACAATACTAAAAGTTAAAAAAAAATTAAAAGTAGCATAGCTACAGATAGTCAAATTATATTACAAGTCTCTAGAATTAGACTGGCAGCAGTCCTTTAAACAAACAAGAATGCTTGCTAGAGATTATGAACTGAATCTTTAAATAGTAAGTAAAAACAAATGTCATCCTTGAAACAGTAACCCAAAAAAAATCTTTCAAATGTAAAGATTTGGATTTTTAGACAAATATCAGATTGATATTTATCACTACACTGTATCGGTGATTATGTGAAAAAATGAGAACTCAGCCAGTAGAAGCATAAACCACCACTTTTGAGAGTAATTTGCCAATATCTAGGAAGTTTGCACATTTTTTTTCCAGCGACCCAGAAATTCTTGTGTACAGACACACATCTTAGCTTTGTTTATTGTTCTATTTAGACTATGGCAAATTGAAATTGAGTATTTCAGGGAACAAAATTTACCCTTCTTTCATGCAATATACTTTATCTTGTGCCTTGTCAACTTCCTCACCTTTCTTTTCCCCTTCACTCTCCTCTTTTCCTTTTCCTTTTTTTTTTTTTTTAAAGCTGTTTGTGACTCTGGCACACTAATGTGGTATTATTATTGTTGAATTTTGAAAAATACTGCCTTAAAGAAACTCACATATTAGTATGAAGAGATGAGAATAGGGACGTTTATAGCAACATGGTAAGAATTTTGAAAAATTAGAAGTTATCGTAAGCTCTGATAAATGGAAAATGGATAAACTGATGTATCCAAGTGTTTTATGACATGATTTATAATAAATAAATCAGTAAATTATGATGACTATATTCAGTGGATATATTTAAAAATACATTGAGTATAAAAAGCAAGTTGCCAATGAATATATAAAGTATGATATTTATATTAAGCTTAAAAATGCAAAGCAATAATATATATAGATTTGTGAGTATACACATACATTACAACATGTAAATAAATATATAGAAGTAATGAACACCAAATTTAGGTTACCTCTGGAAGGGAAAGAAAGGTATATCTGTTATCCAGATAGCATTTTTTCCCTTAAGCTGGGTGGTGGATACATACATATAAATTAAATAATACCTTATACTCCTTCGTATATCTAAAATATTTTACAATAATTTTTTAAAAGTGGTAGAGTACTTGCCTACCACACATAGGCCTGGATTTTAGTCCCCAACAACACACACATGGAGTTAAAAAATAGTATGTAACTGGGAGTTTGCTCTAAAAGTATAGTAAAAAGAATTGGACCTAATAAGAGAAAAGTTTGAGACCTGTAGCATAAGATCCAGAAGTTTGGTATGTAAATAGGAATTCCTGAAGTAAAAAAGGGAGTAAATGTAGCAGAAACAGGAGGTAATAAAGTGGCAGAATAATATTTTCCTGAGGTGGAAAAAACCTTGAAATAAGACATACTGAAGTAAAATTTCTGGTAAAATCAAATACTGATAAAACTTCTGAATTTCAAGGATCAAAATAAAATCAAATTTCCAGATAGAGAAAAATGTCTTACCCAAAAAAAGAATGACTTTGGCATTTGTTTTTTCTCATGTAGCCCTGTACTAAGAGACTGTGGAAAATTTCCTGTAGAATTCTGAGTTAGAAATATTTTTACCCAGGGCTGGGGTTATGGCTCAGTGGTAGAGTGCTTGCCTGGCATGTGTAAGGCACTGGGTTTGATTCTCAGCACCACATATAAAGTAAAATAAAGGTCCACTGACAACTAAAAATATGTATATTAAAAAAATATTTTTACCCTATAGTTCCATTTGCAGCAAAGCTATTCTTCAAGAATGAAGGCAATATATATGTATATATATTCTTTCAAAAGGACTATGAACTACAACAGATTTAAATAAATGAATACATTATTTAGAAGTGCTGAAACAAAATAAAATGAATCAATAGAGAATTCTGGGCCAAAAAAGAAAGATATATGTATAAATATTGACAAAAGGAAACAACAAACCCAAATGATTAGTGAAACTATGTCTAACAAATTGTTAATAATGTACTTTGAAGTGTGATATAATTTTAGATAAAAGTATTTCTGATAAAATGGAAGGCATGAAAGAAAATGACAACTGGGAAATAAAATTCGAAGGGATTTAATGTAACTTGTGCTATAGTAAGTGGGAATGTGGTAGAGGGGAGAAGTAAAAGACTATTATGCAGAATATGCTAAGCAAAGAATTTTTATGCATAGAGTTACAGAAGTGGACATTTTACATTTCTTGATATTTAGGAAGAAAAGTAGACTGAAAATACATGTTGAATATTTGAGGAGACTTGGTAAAAGAAGGTAGATGATCAATTCTCCCAACCTCCTCCATATCTGTGTGAAAGGACTAAATGTGTACTTAAAAAAGGAAAAGAAAAAAGCCTATAACAACAGCATTGAGGAGTAAGAAAGGGTGACATTGGTGCAGTAAATTTGGGGGGGATATCCTAAATGATAGAAAGCAGGTGGAATGAGAAGATTAGAGAATGGAACTGAGAAGAATACCATTGAAACTGAAAAGCTTTTGAGGTCCAGTGGATCTCAAAAAGTTCTATTTGTATTGTTAACAGTCTCAGAAAATTAGAGTGGACTATGGTGTGATCATCAGAGCAATAAATTTAAAAACTACCTGTACCAGCTGGGTCATCCCCTTCATCCTTTCTACAGAATGATTGTTATCAGGAGTATTTGTGTGGAGAAGAGTTGTGGCTTCTGTTCTCCAAATGATGATTGTGGAGAAGGTTTCTAGTGTGCATGTTGGATTGGAAAGAGTAGCGGAGCTGAGCCTAAGAACTCATACCAAGAATACAGAATGGGGAAGGGAAAGGATAGGAAAAAGGGAAAGGGAAGAATAAATGAAAAGAATGTGCTACATGTTGTAATATACTAAATAACTCCAAAATAAAGCCTATGTTGTCATTCTTGGGGGTTCCATCCCATAGCCAATTTTGTGAGTACACACTCTAAATTTAAACGTGTCTGAGATTGGCAAAGTGGTACACACCTGTTGTCGTAGCTACTTGGGAGACTGAGGCAGGAGGATCACAAGGTCACTGCCTGCCTGGGCAACTTACTGATATCCTCAAAACAAAACAAACAAACAAACAAAAAACAACCCCCCCCCCCAAAGTTTGGGATGTAACTCAGTAGTAGAGCAATTGCCTAATATTGTGGCAGTCCTTGGTTTGATGGGTGGGGAGGAGGTTGGCAAAACCAAACCATACAAGCAAACAGAAGGCCTCTTGATAGGTTCTACCTCTCTCTTTGAGCCTAAAATCAACTCCTTCAGGGAAGATGCCTTCATAGAGGAATAATTCTACTGATCTACAGCAGAAATCCAGGCAAGTTAGATAGTTCTGGAACATTATTCACAAATTTTGCTACCGTGGATTACCAGAAAACCAATAATACAAAACAAGATGAACCAAGGGGAAAAACTGACTACTGGAAAATGGGAATGATGTTAGAAATACATGGAACTTAATATAATTTGTATTTACAGAGAGAGTTAAGAGGATAAAATAGCCAAAAAACCATAATTGGGCTGTTCTGTAACAAGCAATATGCACAGTTCTCAGAATTTAAAAACCTGATTGTTAAAAAAAATCTGAAAGAACTGAAAACTGGATTAGTGATTAAGAATTGAAGTTGAGGAAATATCCTGGAATGTAAAGACAGAAAAATAGGCACTATAGTACACGGTTGTAACCCCACTGATTTGGGAGGCCGAGGCTAGTGGATTGCAAGATTTGAGGCCAGCCTCAGTGTCTTAGTGAGACCCTGTCTCAAAAAAGAACTGGGATGTAGCTTGTAGCTTGTAGCTTGGTCATAAAGGGTAAAGTATCCCTGGATTCAAAAAAATACACACACACACACACACACACACACACACACACACACATATATACACACACACACATATATAAATAAATATATGTATATATAATCAAGTGTTTAAGTGACATGGAGCATGGAAACCAGTTATTTCAGTCTTCTGAGGGGTTAGGAGGAAGGGAGAAAATAAAGCACAGTATCTAGGTATCACATAGAATATTATATGAATATTACATGAATACTAAAATAGATAAATGAGATTGACAGTATATGTCTGTGAAAAGGTAGTCAGGATATATTAAGTTAAAAACAAATTATGAGAAGAATATGCATAGTATATTTGTGACCAAAAATTGTGTGTACAAGAAAGAAGAAAGGACATGAAATATTAATAAAGGTTTCATTTTGAGAAAAGGATGGAGAAATGAGAGGAATATTATTTTTTAAACACTGTTGTATAAGAACTAATATATGTTATATATATAAATATAAATAAAATTAAAGAGCTAAAATTACTTTGGAGAGTAAGGGAGGGCAACATGAAGGTAGCAGTGGTTACTTAGACCACTTTGACTTACACATAGTCTCAAACCTATAGTTTTCTAAGATATACTTTTCTGTTACTTCTTAGCAACTCTCTCCTTCCCCTACTACTTGGAGACACTCACAGAAGTGTATTTTCACACTTGTCTGCATGTTCTTTTTTACCCAGAGTATGGTGGTGGGATAACTATTATTTCCCTCATTACATGTAAATTTTATGAGAGATGATATATATGTAGAGAATAACTTAAAGTAAGGATTCTTTAAATTCTAGATATTTATTAATAAAGGATATAATCCAGCATTTTGTGTGGAAATGAGTCAGCATATATTTAAATTAAAATAATGAATGGTAAAGAAAAAAGCCAGAAGAATGACATGAATTCAAGATTTTGAGATGTGCCTGATGAGTTGTTTTGGGTGGGGAGTAGGGATTGTTCAGTGTCAGAATAGTAACGTGAGTATAATCACAGAGGTGTGAAGTGGTGTTCTGGACTGCCTGAAAGGCGCTTGGTCTTAGTATGCCACATCTACTATAAACTTCTGAACCCTCCACCATCATTCAGGATACATCCCTAATGGTTGAAGAAGTGGTGGAGGATGGCATGGGAGAGAGTACCTGAGGATCCTTGCCTGGGACAAGTTATGGAAAGAAAATCTCACAGGTATTCTTCTTCTTGTATATTTTTACTTGGTTGCTGTGTTTTTTACTGTATAAAACATTTCTATTGTGGAAGAGTGGATGGTGGGTGTGGGTGGGGAGGTATGGGAGATGGGAGGGTGGAGTGGTGCAGAGTTCTTTTCCAAGAATGGTAGAAGAGTTAAGAAAGAATATTAGCATCTTTCTGTTTTTTTTTCCTATTCTTGTACATTTGCACAACTTTTGCTGTCATCCTCATAATAAAGGGGTTACATGAGAATTCTTAATTGCTGCCCTACTCATGTTAATAAGACTCATTAGGAACATTTAGATATGTAGCATGCTAATATTATTAGTTATCAACCCTTAGAAACTGATGGAAAATGTTTGGATCTGTGAATCATATTGAATTTTAAATATTTTGAATATATGCTTAAAAATTTTATTTGTAATAAACTTGTTGATTCTTTTTCTTTTGGTTATGTTAATTGGCTGTTTAACCATTTGGCACTCTGATTTACTTCTCAGGCATGAAAGAAGTTTAACATAGCTATGCATTTTAATTAAGTAGTTAATTAACAGGAGCTCCTAAGTTTTAAATTCTTAAATTTTCCCTGAAACAGAGATTTAAGTGCCAAGAACTTAGGAAATGGCTTCTAAGATAGCTCTTGTTCCATTGTGGTTTAAAAATATTGCAAAATTTTCTTTGCAAACCATGTCAGGGAATTTCTTCGAGACTTTCTGAGAAGTGTTCTTAAAATTTCAAAGTTTTAGAAAGGGTTCATTTGTATTCCCAATAATCAGTAATTCTGTTGTGCTTTTTAGATGATAATGTAAGAAGTATGTAGGGGTATATAGGGAAAAGTTATTTTTTCAAAACTTAGAGCAGCTGGAATTTATATCTGTAAGAACCCAATTAAACGGAGTAAACAAACTTATGTTAATAGAAAATTGACCTAGTTAAAGAAAGTGAAATGACCTTTTATTCTTTTCTGATAAAGTTTTTTCCTTTTCTTTCTTTTCTTGTTTTCACTGAAACAAAAAAATGTTGCTCTTAAGAGAGAATTTTGCATTATTTTGTCTTTTGTTTTTTGTTTTTTTCTAGCTTGGGCATAGGAAAAGAGCCCTTTTATCTGATATTGTCTTCCAGTTCATTTTGAATCAAGAAAGACTCATTGAAGACTCCTTTGAGAAGAGTCTGTTTTGAAGAAGGAAAAAGAAATAAGGCAAACAGACACAAAGGGTGGTAGAAGCATGTCTTTTTGTTGTGTATTTAAAACTGAGAGAACTTCCTAGAGTGAACCTAGAGAACTGAGAAGGGAGTAAAGAATGACAGAATTTTGCGGGTCTTGAAAGAATGCTGGTCTTCTAATATGGAAACGCAATTGGTGCTTCAACCCAGGACTTTTTCTCTCTGCTGTGTACAGTTATCACCAGCTATGAACATTCAGAACCACCCTCTGTGATTGTATGGCACTCTTGCTTCTATTTCAACAGTGCTTCTAAGATGAAGTGTAGTGTTTGCCAAATTCTAAAAAGTACAGTCTATGTATTTGTTACTAGAGCTTTGTGCTGTACCCCTCTTGCATTTTAATAATTTATGGTGCTCAAGCACCAACTTTGTGGATTTTGTCAATAAATATAATTTTTCAAAATGAAGTATGTTGATTCCTGTCCATATTGTGGTCAAATCTCCAGTTTTTGATATTCATAGACGCTTTGATGGAATTGATATTTTATTTTTCACACTTAAGTGATTATGGTATTATGGTATGTGATCATATATTTTCTGTTTTCCTTGAGATTTTTGACAGATCTGATATTACTGAATGTAAAAATAAAAAAATTAAAACAATATATATCTTGTAATATCAAAGATGTTGATTTTACATTTTCTTCTAAATCTTGGTATAAACTCAGATCCTAAATGATAAATTAACCTAAATTTTTGGGAATTAAGAAGTTTTGGTTCATATAGAGAAAGCAGCTTATGAATTGATTTGTGTAGGTTTTTTTAAATTTAATTTTAATTTTTATTTTAAAGTTTTTTGGCATGCGATCCTACTCTGTTAGGCGGCTTTGCTTTTCTTTGGAAGACAAGAGGAAGATTTTATGTTTTTGAACTTGAAATTGTTTCAATTCTCCAGGTCAGTTCTATAACATGAATTCTAAACCTTGTTTCTCATTTTTCAGTCTTCTCATTGTTTAAGGACTTTTAGAATAGATTGTGATTCATTTTGAACTTGATATCTCTTTAGTCACAAATTTGTTCTTTCTCTAAAGAGGATTTCTTGATTGAGAGTTCATCTCATGCATTGGAGGTTCTTCGGAGTGCTCTCTTGTTAATTGAGTGTGTTTATATGTAGAGGTGTAACTGCTTCAATCTGACATAATGAATTGTGCAAGCCTGTTTATCGCTACATTACTTGTGGTGTCAAAAAGCTAGGACTAACCTAATGTACATAAAGAGAGAGAAGAAGGTTTGCCATGAAAGTCTAAAAACATGGTTTTTCTCTTTTTTTTCCTGTTAATGAGGAATATCTGTGATATTTTAATAAGTGAAGTCAGCAATTTATGATTTTAAAAACTTTGTATTTCTATAAAATGTATATATATTTGAACTTAAAGAAGGGCCTAATTCTGGTGTTGTGGCTCAGTGGTAGAATGCTTGTCTTGCATGTGTAAGTCACTGGGTTCCATCCTCAGCACCACATAAAAATAAAATTAAAGGTATTGTGTCCATTACAACTAAAAAACAGTATTAAAAAAGAAGGGTCTAGGGCTGGGGATATAGCTCAGTTGGTAGAGTGCTGGTCTCACAAGCACAAGGCCCTGGGTTCAATCCCCAGCACTGCAAAAAAAAAAAAAAAAAAAAAGAAGGGTCTAATTATTTTGATATATGGGATGGAGAATAAAAAAGGAACAGGAGTAATTTTTTTTCTTTTTACATTGGTTTCAGTGAAAGTACTATTTTTATAATATTTTTATAATTTTCAAGGAAGAATTTAAGAATTGTGAAGATATGAATAACTTTATGGAATAATTTATTACTGAAAAATAAAACAAACATTTCTAGTGTTCAGTGATACATACATTCTTTGCTATTCCTGTGAAATGACTGAAGAAGGGCTCAGCATCGTTTATGATTCCTAGGAACACCAAGATAGGAGCTATGTTTCTCTACAGTGGATGAAAGGATTAGCATGGACATTTTAAATGCAATGAAAATTCTTATTATAGGAAGTAGTTTCAATTTAACCTGTTTTTTTCTACTTAGCCTTCATACTTTTGTGTCCTAGAAACTAAATCGCCCAAGAAAATTTTATTGAATTTACTTGTATACCTTTTTCCATCACTTCTCTACGTGTTCCTTTTTTAGAAAGGACAGGCAAAAGAGGAACACTCAACACTAAAGAGAGGAGAAAGATGAAATGCCATTTGAATACTAAGCTAGAGAACATATTGTCCTGGAAATAGAATTATGTAATACCCAAATAATAGCAATTTGACTTTAAAATGTAATATTTCATTCAACCAAAAATGGAATAGTTCTACTTTTTTGGGAGGCAAGGTTAAAGTGATATATGTGTTTGTTAGGTTGAGCATTACTTTGGTGAGCTAGAATATTATAATTTTTTCTTTAAGTCCTGGTTACTGCTACATAAGGAAAATTATTACAGTATTAAATATTTTTGGCTGTTGTGGGTTTGACTTCATAGAGTCTTAGGTTTTAAAATATAACAATTTTGAGGATGTCAGGAAACAGTTGACTGTTGTATTAGAGATGACAGCCTTAACTTTATTTCATATTGGGCCCATGGAATTGTGTGTGTAACTTTAAAAAAATTAACCATGATTTACTTAGGAAAAAACATTAAATCTGTGGGATAGTATTATATAATGAGATATGGAATACATAATGTAAACAATAATTTAGGAAAAAGTACCACAAAAGTCATATGCCATAAGTAGGCTTTAATGAATAGTTAAAAAAAATCCAATATTGTTATTCCATAGTTGATCTCAGTATATGATCATAAGATATTACAGTTTATTAATTTTTTGTTTCTAATTCAGTTTGGTTGAAACAACTCATTATCTTTTCACACCTGATCATCCTTTACCCTTATTTTGGGGAATAACCTCTTCATTTATAAAGTCGTTTTAAGTCATTGACTCCTCTCCAAAAATAGTCATGTCTAGGAGGCCCTAAATTATTAAGGTTGCTTTATAATGTCTTGATTTTTATGCCCCATCTTTATCATTCCTGCCCTAAACATTTGTTATTTGAATTATTATAATATCAACCCTAAAGTCTTCCTTCATTTAATCCATACCCTTCTTAAAGGAATCTTTCTTTCTTTCTTTTTAGTAATTGGGTTTATATTGACAAAATCATACATGCAAGGAATTTTATTTCAATCTCCATTCCCCCTTTTCCTTTCCTCCTCCTCTTATTCTCTCTCCTCTGCTGGTCTTCTTTTTACTTCTTTATTTATTTAATTTTGAGTGGTGGTATTTTCTACATAAAGGTGAAATACCCTTTGGAATATATATAGCATATATAAAAATATCTGTCTATTATAGATGATAAAATATATATGTAGTATAATTTTGTTAAACTCATTCCATATTTCTTCCCCTTTCCTTTTCTCCCTCCCTCCCTCTTGTTCTCCTCCTTCTACTCCAGTGATCTTCCCTTTATCTTTGTGATATCTTATCTCCCCACTTCTTTCCTTAAAAGGATCTTTCTAAAGGCAAAGTTGATAAAATAACTCTTTTCCTTCCTCCCCCTTAAAATTCTTTGGTAAAGGACCAAACTCATACACAGGACTTGTTATGACCCTGCATGATCTTTAGATGAACATAACATTGGTTCAGTTCCCTGCTTGTTTCTCTCCCTTACCACTATGACCTCTGACAAATTTAAACTTCTTTAGATTCTTCAGTTTGCAAAAGCCGCATGAACATAATCCCTCTGCCCTATAGGATCATTATAAGGATTATACAAATATGAAAGTGCTTTGTACTTTTCCTGGCATGTAATTTTAGCTGGTTTTATAGTTATCGCTCCAGCTACCCCTCTCTCCACTATTCTTCCTCTTTATATAGGATTATCTAAAGCACTTATATATTTATTTTAATTAGCAGTTTAATTTTGCCTCCCCCAATACATTGAAAACTTTCCTGGGATATATGAACTATCTTTTAAATTACGTCCTCTGTGCTTTACATTATATCTAGTAATATGTAGGAATCAGCATTTGTGGGAATAAGTAATTCTTGTACATCTTGAGAGATTGGAAAAGTACAAGATACATATTGAAATATTATTCTGTACTTTATATTCCTGGAGAACTTTTATAAGCAGTGCCTTTTATTGACCTTTGTGAGCACAGTGCTTGGCAATTAGTAGGTAAGCTTAATAAATGATGAATTAGTTGATCAATTTGAAAAAAAATTGGAATGTAAATATGGATGGATGACTGCATTAGTATGGGAGGTAGTTTTGGTGGCAATATTCTCAGCCTGCTTTCATTTCCATTATAGTTGTTGAGAGTAAGGACATTCTACTTTGCATATCTTCAGATCTTTTTCTTTTCAAATCATTTGTGAGTGACATTTTTCTTTTTTTCTTTTTCTTTGTCTCTTCAACACACTTCCATTTTGGTTCTCTTCAGTTAGCCGAAACAAAGATAGTGGGTACTTCCTAACTGTGAAATGACTTGGTTTACTAGCCATTGATCACCTGAAGAGATCTGGAAAAGGTGAATCACTGGAACTAAATAAAAACTTCTTTATGTGTGTAGAAGACAAATACTTCTTTAACAGCTAGTTAAAATTAGAATTAGCTGCTTTACCAAATTACCAATTACTATCACATTCAATTGCTGGTCCTTTCTCTAGGCTGAGTAATAGATACCATTTATATTAAATTTGCATCTGAGATTTGAGCACTGAAATACTTAAAAATGTTATTAATCGCTGGTTATAAATGTTTTAGTTTATGTGTATCATGGTTTATTCAAGATTCACTTTGCCCATTATTAAATAAGCAAATAGAATGATATGTAAATTATAAAGGTATTACAATTCAATAAAGGCATTAAATAAGCCTAAACAATTTTATAAATTTTTAGATAAATTCTTTCATTCTTCTATGCAGGTACAACTTAAAATCAGGATAAAGAATTAAATATCTACAAACCCATTTTTTAACAACAGTCTATTAAACACTTAGGCGTTCTTTCTCATTTTTGTCATTTTGCAATTAGAATTCATACTTTTTCTCTGAATGAATTAATTCATCTTTCAATATTACTACTATTACCACCCCATTCCTTTCTCACGCATAGAGATTACTTTGGTTTCTAAATTACTAGTTGATCATTGTGCAGATCTTACTTTATGAAGGTTAATCACTTATCATTCCAAAAATTTTAACTTCTCACTCTTATCACCATCTCTACAGTTATGCACATTATCAGACATTCAAAATTATTATCAAAGACAGCAATCTTCCTACTTTGTTTTATGAGGAAGTCTTGTCAAATCATAAGTTTTTTTTCCCCCAAAATAGCTCAAGGTGAATATTTATTTGATAATGTTTTTTTAGTTGAATTACTCATCTTTATTTAAATAAAACTGCCAGTCACCACCAGATTATTTTTTATATAGGATCTCTAAGTTTAGCTTTCAGATATACTTACTTCTGTTTACTTTTATTATTACAGTAAAGGCAGGTCAGTTTCTGCAAAGAAGCAATATAGAGACACATTATTACTATTTTTTGCTTTTTATCAGTGTACTCCATCAGGACCTTTTTTTTTTTTGGCTTTTGTTTACAATTTAATTGAACCGACATTTTTAAAGCCCTCCTAGCTTTGCCCCCAGGTACTTGGAGCACAAAGTTAAATGAGATAAAAATGGTGCTAAGATTCTTTAACTTATAAAACAAAATATAGTCCTGTGTGGAACTATAAGCAGCAATGAGAAAGAGATGATGTGGTGAGGTGCACATTGTATAAAAGATATAACAGAAGAAAATAAATTTGAGAGAGTGGGTGGTGGTGCACCAGGAAATAGAAAAAGGAAGTACAAAGCTTACATACTTAGTTCTAGAACCTTGTAGACCACTTTTAAGGGTGGAGTTCTCTCTGGGAAAGTGGCAGTTGAAGCAGCTGCAAAGGGAATCAAGGACCAGCTGATAGAGTCTCAGATCAGGAACTTTTCATGATAATGCAAACTACTTTGCATAAGAATTTCTTCTAAAATAGAGATTCTGGTTTAGTAAGTGTGAGGTAGAACTTTATATTCACTAGGTTGTGCTTCTTTGTGTCTATTGCTGATCCCCTAACAACATTTTGAATAAGATTATAGACTATTCTGAGGAGTTTTGCATTTATTCTGCAGGGCTTGGAGGAGTGATAGGATCAAATTTTCAATTTAAGAAAATCCTACTTTTGTAGAGTTAGATTAGGGGAGGATGTGGTGACCAATTTAGTATGAGGAGGAAAAAGAACTGAATTGTGTGACTTGAGAGGAGGACCAGGAATTGGAGGCAAGCGATATGCAGCAAGTAGAATAAACAACTCTTGGTTATTAATTGTTTGTGGAAGGGAGGTGTTGAGGGAGATGTAATTTGGTATGTTTGCAGGGATTGTTTGGGAGTTGGATAACTGGCAGGTGTTCTTTGAATAAAGTAGAAGAAGGTTAATATCTTTGTGCCTGTGGTGGGATGAGGGGTAATAAGAAAAAGTTGTCTGCTAGGCAGTCCCAAATTGCTCTAAATTGTCATGTCTGATAAGTATGTATTGACATTGGGCATTCATGAAGTCATTTCAAATTTATTGAGAGCCTGTTCTTTGCCAAGTTACCTGCTAACGTTCAGCATATTAGAAGGGGTGAAGTGGGATCTCTTTCCAAAGGATATTTGCAGCTGAGTGTAATCCCCCCAATGATGAAAGTTATTAGTGAAAGAATGAGGCGACACCAACTGTCCATCCACCGGAGAAGTTCCGCTTTATTCAGAGAATGTGCACACTTTTATAGAGTGGAGAGAAGTCTCATAGACCAGGGTATGGGACAGGGTGGTAGGTGATTGGGCAAGCTTTGTCACTAGGGGATTGAGACAGGGCGGTAGAGAGTGATTGGGTGCGGGGCCGCGCCAGCGGGAAACTGACACTCCTTAAGAGAAGCAGGATATGCGCCATATTGCCGAGGTGTGGTTCCAAGGGGGGGGGGTGGGGCTTATATTCCTCCCTTTTTCCTCTATATACGGGAATGGGGTCATCGTTCTTTCTCTGGCTACTTCCTGCTGAAGTAGGTCGTAGAGGCAAGGGAGGAGGGTTGAGGAGTAGGCCACTTATTAGTCCCCATAACAGAAGGCCAAATGCAGCCACTTCACCAGGAGAGAAGTCCATGAAAGTCCCTTGGAACCACAAAATTTGCAGCTGGCCGTCCCACTGGGAGAGGGAGTTGCTGGGAGTGACCATCCAGGTCCAGGAATAGCTGTCACTGGTGACAGAAGGGGTTGGTCATCTTAACAGCTGGTGAGATGTTCTCGTGAGGAGTTGGTTGGGTCCTTGGTGGCTAGAAGCTGATAATTCAGAGTAAGAGCTGGTTAAAGTTTTGATTAGAGATTTTTCCCACTTGGGTTTGGATGAATTTCATGATACAAGGTAGGAAAGAGACAGGCCACTAAGATGACAGCTAAGGGGCCTAGAATGGGCCACATCCAAGTGAGGAGGGGGTTTTGGATAAAGGCAGAGAGAGGGTTAGAACTTGTGTGTGTCTGTAGGCTAGAAGCAGGCGTGCAAGAGAAGCACAGAGAAAACAGTTCCCAGGGGAGAAGGAAGGAAGGGAACGAGCGAGAGTAGAACCTGCACCCAAGTGTAAATGGGTGACCCAGGGGAGTTGGTGGAGGAGTGAGAGGGTGGTTCTAGGGCAGAGGAGAGCTGTTCCTCTTTGTGTTGGATGTTGACAGAAACCAGGGAAAGAAATGGAGAAGAAGCCCCAGGGTTTGGGGGAGCATCCGCAGTAGAAAGCGTACCTACGAGGGGAAGCCCACTTGGGATTCCAGGGATAATGGATGTGAAGAAAGAGGTTATTTGAATTTCAGGTGCGTCCCCTTAGGAGGCTACCGGTGGAGTTTTGGTCATGGGTAGCACATAAGTAGGGGAGAAATAGCTTTTCTGCGCACCAACAGGTTAATTGGGAGGAGGTAAGGGAAAGGGGAATGCCAGTGGCTGAGGAACACCCTGTCAGGGGGCAGTCCTTTGTGGAGGCAAGATGAGTCATTCTTCCTGAATGGGGGACAGGGTTGGGGAGCAGGAGAGACGGAGCTTAAGAGGGTTGGAGGGGTGAGGGGTGCACTGAAAAGAGTGGTGTATTGGTTCGTCCTGTAGCTGGTCATGATCCGCGGCTGCTGAGGATGGGTTCCCGGTATAAGGCTTCAGTTGTAGGCTTCCTTTTGTAATAGGTGCCCAGGTGCTAGGGCTCGTAGGCAGGGGGCCCATCCTCGTACAGTGGGATCTAATTATTTGGAAAGGTAGGCCACAGGGGCGACGGAAGGGCCATAGATCTGTCCTAGGACCCCCAAGACTTGACCGCTATTCTCCCGGACGTAGAGGGAAAAAGGTCTGGTAAGGTCCGGGAGATGAAGTGCGGGGGCTTTGAGGAAGGGACTGCGAGGTGTGTAGGATAGAGGTTCTTCAGGGTTCCCTTTCGCTAGGTCATAGAGGGGTCGAGCCAACAGGGAGAAGTTTGGAATCCAGGCCCTGAAGTACCCGGCCAGTCCCAGGAATGAGAGGATCTCGGCTTTGGTTTTGGGGATGGGAGGGGGGTGAGGATCTGTTTCCTGTCAAGAGTAATTTCCTTTCTCTGTGGGGAGAGCTGGAAACCTAGGTAAAAAGTTGAGGAGTGAAGCAGTGTCGATTTGGGATTGTTCCCAGGATGGACTACAGAGTAGGAGGTCATCCACATACTGCAGGAGGACAGATTGTGGATGGGATGCATGGAAGGTTTTGAGATCCTGGGCCAAAACCTGTCCAAAGAGGTGGGGACTATCCCAAAACCCTTGAGGAAGGACTGTCCATGTCATCTGTTTGGAATGCCGCATGTGTGGGTCTGTCCAAGTGAAAGCAAAGATATCTTGGGAGGAAGGGTCAAGGGGAATGGAAAAGAAGGCATCCTTTAAATCCAAGACCGAGAAGTGTGTGGATGATGCGGGGTCTTGGGATAGAACGGGTTAGGGACTAGGAGATGTATGGGAACAATGGCAGCATTGATTAGGCGGAGGTCTTGGACTAGGCGGTATGATCCATTGCCCTTTTTAACTGCCAGAATAGGGGTGTTGAAGGGTGAATGTGTTTGACGGATGTCAGTGGAGATCCTCAATGATGGGTTGAAGTCCAAGCCTGATGTATATATTTGGTGGGGTCTTGTAGTTTAATAGTAATAGGGGGACATTGGGCATTGGAGGGGCTACTAGTGTCCCATACTGTAGTATTTACGGGGTAGGTCAAAGTGGGGAGGGAATTTTCTGGGATGGGATCAGAAAGGAGGGCTAAAAGGAAGGGGGTCGTGGGGGAGGATGAAAATGGTATGGTGATAGACACCTTTAATAGGGAGAGGATATCCCTTCCCATGAGAGGGACAGGGCATTGAGGCATAACTAAGAAAGAGTGGGAGAAAGAAAAATTACTGCCTTGAATGGAGCAAGTTAGGAGGGAGGTTTTGCAGGTGAGAATTTGTTTCCCTCCTACCCTGACTATAGGAGAGGTGCTAAGTGTGGTAAGGCCCCGGAATTCCCTTAAGACTGAGAAAGTGGCCCCAGTATCTAGGAGGAAGGAGGTGGGGGCGCCATCCACAATAATAATGACCCTGGGTTCTCTTCTTGTTATGGACATGGTCGGGGAGAACCCAAGGCCTCCTGGATCCTCTTCGGCTAACCCTACCATAGATGGTTGCCGTGTTCCGGGTGCTTGGGGGCCACTTGACCATCCACCCCTTCAGGTGAAAGGGCAATCGGAACCCCAATGCCCCCTCTTTTGGCATTTTGGGCAAGGTGTGGTGGGTTGCCTGGGAGAGGGACAGGCTTTTGACCAATGTCCTTCTTTGCCACACTTAAAGCATGCCCCAGGTGGAGGCGTGGGGTTGGGTGTGGCAGGAGAATGCCTGGGGGTAGGTTTTATGATCTGAGCCAGCATTTGGAAATTGGCTTGATCAGCTCTTTGCTTCCGGCGCTCCTTTTCCTCTTACTGGTTATGAAAAACCTTGAAGGCCACTGATAAGATCTCGGTCTGAGGGGTAGTTGGGCCCTGATCCAATTTTTTAAAATTTGGCTTTAATGTCAGGGTAGGATTGGGCCAAAAAATACGTCATAAGGACATGTCAGCTGTCATCCGAGGTGGGGTCTAGGTTGGTGTATTGTTGGAGGGCCTGGGTAAGCCTGTTTAGGAATTCGAATGGGGTTTCGTCCTTCTTCTGGATAATTTCCTGAACTTTTTGGAAATTGACGACCTTACGGGCAGCCTTTTTAAGACCCATAACCAGGCAAGAGGCAAAACGGCCTCTGACTTGGATTCCTTGGGTGGTGTTATAATCCCAATGCGGGTCTTGCTTGGGGACTTGCATGGGGGCCGGGTGGGTGGTTGGAATCGGTGCGGTGTGTGTCATTGGCATGGGTTTGAGCGGCATCCCAGACTTGGCGACGTTCTTCAGGTAGGAGGGTGTTGGCCAGGAGCATGAAAATGCCGTGGTGTGTTAGGCTGTAAGCTTGGAGGACCCATTGAAACTCCCTGATGTAAGTGGTGGGATCTGTACTGAAGGAACCCAGTTTCCTCTCTAATTGTGTCAGGTCTGCCAGGGAAAATGGTACATGGACCCGGACCACACCCTCAGCGCCAGCCACTTCACTGAGAGGGGCAATAGTGAGGGGGGTAGGAGGAGGCCCTCAGGAGCGTATGAAGGGAGGGCTAAAAGGGTTGGAGGTGGGAGGAAGTGGGGGTAGAAAGGAAGTTGGGGAAGATACTGGGATAGCGGAGGGAGCAGCAGGAGGAAGCGCGGGGGCAGAAGGTAGAGGCATATAAGGGGGGCGTTGGTAGGCAGGGTCGAAGGCTGTCTCTGAGGCCTGGTGGGGTGAGGGAGGTTTGCAGCCTAAAAGGACCTGAGACGGAGTGCAGGTGGAGCAGAGTGAGGGATGTTGGGCTAGAAGACGGAAAGCTTGGGTGTAGGGAATCTCCTCCCATTTTTCCTGGCGCTGGCAATAATTGGAGAGGTCTCGAAGAATGTTGAGATCTAGTGTACCCTCGGGGGGCCATATACTCTGATTGTCTAGGGGATAGTGAGGCCAATCCTGGGTGCAAAATTCGACGAGAAGTTTTGGTTTGATATCTGGCTTGATGGACAGGGTGCTAAGGTTTTTTAGGAGACATTGAAGGGGGGAGTCCACCAGGCGGGGAGGAAGAAGACGTTCCCATTGCCGAAAAGGAGAGGAGGAGAGACAGGAGAGACAGGGAAGGGAGAGAAAGTGGAAAGAGAGAGAGAAGGAAAAAGAAAGGTGATAGAGGAATATCCTTCGACCGGTAAGGAGAGAAGAGATCCTAAAGGGTGTCCCCAATAGGTCTCAATCAATCCCGGAGGGGTTTGAAAATGAACCGGGAGAAGAGGAGGGTGTGGATTGTCACCCAGGCCCTCACTCTTCCGGGGGCAAAGGCCTGGAGCCTGAAGGAACCTGGTACCAGGGTTTCTGGAGACCCCGAGGTCTGGAAAGAACAGCAAAGAGGAACAGTGGAGAGAACGGTTGGCGCAAGGGAAGGTCAATTTCCGAGAGTCTTTAAAAGTGAAACTGAGCAACGGGAGGATGAGTCCTGATTGAGTCCTGATTGGGCAAGCTTTGTCGCTAGGGGATTGAGAAAGGGTGGTGGAGAGTGATTGGGTGCGGAGCCGCACCAGTGGGAAACTGACACTCCGGAAGAGAAGCAGGATATGCGCCATATTGCCAAGGTGTAGTTCCAAGAGAGTGGAGGGTGGGGCTTTTGCAGCTGCTTGTGGGGGGTTAGGCCTTATAATTAGGTTGGAAGTCATTCCTGAAAAATACTAGGGAAACTCTTAAAGAAGGTGACAATTCAGCAGGATGTAAAAAAGTGAAGAGAAATTCCACAAGCAGGCAGGGAGGTGAGAGGAGAGATAGTATCCCAAACATTCAGCATGGGAGGTTATCTGGTGAGTGTAAGTTGTACACCCTTTGCTATAGCAACAGCTTAAAAAAAGAAGGTTAGAGGGTGAAAGAGGAGGTTGCAGAAATAAGGAGGAGTCTGTTTTTTTTTTTTCCTTTTTGTACCAGGATAGAACCCAGGGGCACTTAACAACTGAGACATATCCTCAGCCATTTAATTTTTTTTTTTTTTTTTTTTGTACCCAGAGGTGTTTAACCACTGAGCCACATCCCCATCCCTTTTTAATATTTTATTTAGGGACAGGGTCTTGCTGAGTTGCTTAGGGCCTTGCTAACTTGCTTAACCTGGCTTTGAACTTGTGATCCTCCTGCCTCAGTCTCCCCAGTTACAGGTGTGTCCCACCATGCCTGGCAAGCAAGGCTTAGTTTGATTATAAGATGTCTTGGCTCTGTTTTGCCCCTTATCTTAAGATAAGCAGGGGGTGTCACTTGAAGTGATTTCATTTTGCCTTTTGAACATTCTGGTATCAGTGTGGGGGATGAATTGGAGAGAGAAAACTTGATAGTTGGAGTCAAAGTACACAGTCCAAAGTAGTGGTCTAAGTGTAAATAATTAAGCCTCAAACTCATATTCCTTAAGGGAGAGGGCAAATAATAAGAGTGCTTTCAGAGGGAGTCTGGTTCTCTAGTGATAGGGAATGTAACATGTGTTTCCTCCATCCCACAAAGGAAATCACATTCAAAATGTTAAATGCCATTGTGCTATCAAATACAACACCCCTTAATATTTGAAACTGGTCAAAACCAAGGTGGTTGCACTAGTGACAGAGAGAAAAGATGATTTGGGAAGTAGCATTTCTGTTTTGATCAGTAAGGAGATGTAAGAGTGATCACATACTTGGTGAAAAGTGAAGTTAGGTTTGGATGTGTTGGATTTGAAATGTTTGTGGAATATCTAAGTAGAGAAAGCTGATGTACAGGTGAGAGAAGTTGGTTTGAGAATGAAATATGGAAAATGCTCTGTTTTATTCATTCATTCATTCATTCATTCATTCTACCCAGGATTACACTCAGGGACACTTAACCATTGAGTCACATCCCTAGTCCTTTTTATTTTTTATTTTTGAGACAGGGCCTTGCTAAGTTGCTTAAGTCCTTGCTAAATTGCTGAGGCTGGCTTTGAACTTGTGGTCCTTTTGCCTCAGCCTCCTGAGCTGCTGGGATTATGTGAGTGCCACCATGCCTGACAGTTATTTATTTATTTATTTTTAAAGTAAAAGATGTGGTAAGAAGAGGACTAAGGATTGCATCCCAAGGAATTCTAAACTTTAAAAGTGGCAGGTGACAGGGTCAACACAGTACTTTTCTTGACAGAAGAGACTGTGGTGGTTTGGATATTAGAGGCAAGAAATTCGTGTTTCACTAAAGAATAATATTTAGTTGTGTCAGATGCCACAGAAAATTGAAGAAACATAAAAAGAACGTAAAGAGTACTTCAGATTTAGTACTGGTAAATTCATCCAGAGCAGTTTCCATGTGGTCAGAAAGTATAGGCAATGTTTTTCTTTCAGAATAATTTATTCTTTTAACCTTTCATTCAAAATGCTTTTTTCAAAGTTCAAATTCTTGACTGAATAATTATTTATAGGTTGCCTATCTGAGGCTAGTTCTCTGTTAATTTTTATTAATATAAATATGTTAACAGAAGCCATAAGAAAGCATAAAGGAGATGTGATTATTTTCATACTGAACATTTGCTATACCAAAGCTAGTTTAGAAAATAATTTTTTATATTTATAGGCATATTTACTCATCTTCACTGTTATGGTTGTCTGTGGAATTCCAAGGAAAATTTTGGGCATTTATTTTCTTGTTTGAAACAGAATAATTATTTTAAGCATTCTAAAAGTTATTCAACCACATGAAAACATTTAATTAAGAATGAACTTGAGCTGTGGAGTGCTTTACAATTTTACTCTAGTTCTTAAGAGGGTCTTGAGAGTTATTCAGTCTTTGCAATACCGCCCTCTAGTGATAGTTTTCCAAAGTGCGTTAATCTTGAAGTCTATTCCAACTCTCTTGATTCCACTGGATCTTTGCTTTAACCTGTTTTTTTTGCAACTCCTCAGTTTTGTCTATTTTTCTTGTATCAGTTAGCCTTGTTGTTCTTCCTTAGAGGTATTAGGGAAAGATCAGGAACTTTAGAGACAAAAAAAAAAAAAAAAAAAAAAAGAAAAGAAAAGAAAAAGAAAAATACGAGTGTGAATCCTTAAAGCTCCATTGATCAGTCTGTGCATGAGGCACATTATGTGTCTAGAGCTCTTATGAGGAGTGAATAAAAATATGTTTGTGTGACTCCTGACAAAGTAAACAACAAGCATACCACCTGTGCCTGCTCTCTCTCAAGAACTTTCTATTTCATTTGGTTTTAAAAAATTAAACAGTTGTACATAGAATTTTCTTGTAATATTTGATTTCCTCCTTATGCAATTTAAGGCCTTTTCTATTGTCAGTTATGTGCATTTGTGTTTTCTCTTTTTAGATATTTAATAAGATTGGAGGTGTGTGTATTTTATTGGTTTTCTTGCACTGGAATTTATTTTCTATTCTGTAACTGAAATAAATTACTTTTTGTGTCTTCAGGTTGTCTTGGTGACAATTTAATGTTCCAATTTATTTTTCTTCTTGTGAAAGCTTTATTATTCTAAATTTGCTTCTTACAGTTTTAACTAAATGCCATATGATTTAATATATACTGTGTTTCAATAAAATTTAGTAGCTGTGATTTCCTTATTGGTTTAAAAGTTAGGAGGGCATCTTAAATTATGAAATTGTGGATATGTTTAAAATACAGTTGTTAATTTTTATCTTTACAATAATGTGATTAGAGAATAAGACATGTATTTTTTCTTTTTTAAGAATTTACTGAGATATTTTCTTATGAGACATACAAGATCAGTATTTAAAATGTTCCCCATGCACTGAGAAATAAGGTGAGACCTCTGTCAAGTATACAGTGCTATATGTGTATGTGTATATATGTGTATATATATGCACATTATTACATGTATTATCCTGATACCCCCATTTTTTGACTGCTACAACTACCATGTACTTATGAGAATTAAAGCTTTACAATGTTGTTGTGTTTGTCATTTTTCTCATTGTTTCTAACATGTTTAAGGGCTACATTATTTGAATCTTTAAAATTATTGATGTAGAGGATTTTATATTTTATCAATTAAAAATAATCTTTTCAATAAATGTTGTTGGTTATTTGGATATGCAAATGGAAAAAATAATGCAACTTGATCCCCATTTCCCAGCATGCACCATTGATTGAAGATCTAAATGTTAAAAGTAAAATAATGAAGCCTCTAGAGGATGAGAGATTATCTTGTAGTATGAAAGTATTTCTTAAGCAGAGAAAACTTAGTGGTATAAAGGAAAGGATTTAAAACTTTGACCATTGACAAATTAAGAACTTTCTGTCATCAAAGATAACAATGAGTGCTGGGGATATAACTCAGTTGGTAGAGTGCTTGCCTCACATGCACAAGGCCCTGTGTTCAATCCCTAGCACCATAAAAAACAAAAACAAACAAACAAAAACAAAAACAAAATAAAAATGAAAGAGATAAAAGCAAACAAAATAGGAGGATACTTGTAATACATATACTTGGCAAATGGCTTGTGTCTGTATTATCTAAACTCTTATAAATCATTTTGAAAAGGATAGACATCCCAACAGGAAGAAATGGGAAGGAGACTTGAACAGGCATTTCACAAAAGAGGATAGTCAGATGGTCCATAAATATATGAAAAGCTATATTATTCACCAGGGAAATGCTAATTAAAATCATAATGAGATAACATTACAACTTTCACCTGAATGACTAAAGTTAAACAGATGAACGATACTTAAGTGACACCAAATTATGAATGGTAGGGCTGGGGATGGAGCTTAATTGTAGAGTATTTTCTCAGCATGCAAAATTTCCTACACTGAAAAATAAAGATTTAAAAAAAGAACAATGAAACTTTTGCTGCAGGTAGGAGTGTAAATTGGAAAAATTACTTTCAAAAGCTGGTAGTTATCTAATAAAGCTGTGTGTGTGTGTATATATGCATGCATGTATGTACACATATGTGCAAGCATACATACATATATCCAGCAATTTCAGTAGGAATTTATGCAGGAATTCCACTAAAAGACAGGTAGTTTTGTTCAAAGTAGTAAAAACCTGGAAACAAATGTTCATCAGTACCTAATAAATGGATTATGATATTAGAGAGCAATGAAAATGCACATATTACAGCCCCATGCAATAACAAAGATAAATTGCAAAAAACACTGTTTTTCAATATAAACCAGGCACAAAAGAACATATAGTACGTGAATGTACAAAATTCAAAAACTGGCAAAACTAGGAATTAGATCTCAGGATAGTACTTAATTTTGTGACAGGAAGGAAAGTGTCCTGATTAAGAAGTGGTATGGGGGGATTTCTAAGTTTAGTAATGTTCTATTAAGTGGTGATTACATGGGTATACTGACTATGATAATTCACTGAGTTGCATAATTTTGATTTGTGAATTCTTTTGCATGTATGCTACAGTTTAAACTCAAATGAGAGGAAACAAAATGTGTATATAGTGTGAAGAAATTATTAATACCTAAGCAGTTGAAATTCATTACTGTTTATCTACAATTTTGTCACTTATTGAAGATGTCAAAAAATATCCTTTGCTAGTCATTCTCCTCTGTTTTCTTATATACAATCCTACCTCTTTTCTGACCTCCTGTATTTTACAGGGTACATTTAAAATAAACACCAAAAATTTCCCACAAATCTCTTTTTTCTCCACCTTGAATTCTGTTCAGACTTTCTGTTTTCATTTGCCGGCTATATCTTTACCTTCTTTAAAACATTTTTATTATTTTTCCCTTAAATAATTTTTACCCTTTTGAGAGTCTTTTTTTAAATTTGACTTTTCTAGGGAAATTTGACTTATTTTCATTCATAACATAACATTTTTTTTTGATTTAGTTTTTTATGCCTTATTGCTATTGTTATGCAGGATGCGGTCTCTCTCTCTCTCTCTCTCTCTCTCTCTCTCTCTCTCTCTGTGTATGTATGTATGGGGGTTAAATTTAATTTATTTTTTATTCTGCTCAAAATTGTCTTTAAACTTTTCCAAATTTTTGAGCCTATGTTTTTATTATTTGGATACCAAGAATAAGTTAATTTTTAAAAATTTCCCCAATTTAGGGTGAAACAATTTAATTTCCCTGTTGTTCTTTCTCTTACCTTTTTATTGGATGTAGTTCATGATTCAGGGCAAACATTATTTTAAAGGTTTTTTTTTTTATTTTTTGCATTTTGTTAATATCACAAGTTAATCACAGACTTACACTGTTTTTTTTTTTTTTTTTTTTTGGTACTGGGGATTGAACCTCAGGGCCTTGTGCTTATAAGGCAAGCACTCTACCTACTGAGCTATATCCCCAGCCCCTACACTCTATTTTGTAAACATATTTACCATCATTAACTTGCTCATTCAAAAATTTATTGAGCATCTACTAAGTCCCAGACATAATTCTAGGCAAATAAGACTGGGAGTGAAAATGACAAATGAGGCTACTGATGTGATCAAGCTTTACACTTTTGGGGGCAGATGTCAATAGATATGTAGATAACAAGATACTTTTAAAATATGAAGGAAGTGACTAGGGTGAAGTGATAGAAAATAATGGGCTGCAGTTGGGACTAAGGATATATGTTAGGGAAATCTTTTTGAAGCAGAGACATTGAAGCAGAGACTTGAGGAATAGGAAGGGTTATAGAGCTGTGTGAAGAGTGGCCCAGGTTGAGGTAGATGATGCCTTGATGAGGTAGAGAACTTCATCTTTTAGAAAAACATTTAACTAACATACTGAACTTTGTGTCAGGTATTTGAAGTATAATCATGAATAAAACAGACAAGATTTTTTTGTTTTCAAAATACTTGTGTTTTAGCTAGAAAAGACAAATGAACAAATAATTTTGGACTGTTAAAAAGAGAAAATGGATGTGATATATAATATGCTAGAATGAGGAGAAGGGACTACTTTAGAATAGTAACAGAACTTTGTTTCTGAGGGGGTAACATTTGGCTAAGAACTATAAGCTTGATAATAGATCCAACTATATGAAAATCTAGGTAAAATCATCTTTAACTGGCATTCAGTTTGGTTAGAGCAAAGCTATTGAAAGGGAGAAAGAAGACTGGGAAGACCCTGTAGGGCCTGACTTGCTATAAGAGAATTAGACTTGATTCCAAGTGTAGTGGAAACCATAGTTTGTGGTATATATTTGATTGCTGTAACAAAAAGACCCATGAATACAGAACCTCAAAGTAAAAGTTCCTCTCTCGTATAACAACTCAGTTTACAGTTGGTAGGTGGTTCTTTTCTACAATTTTGTCTAAAGACCCTGATGATTCCTTTTATCTTGATCTTCAACCATCTGATAAAGGTTTCTTTCATCTCTAGTCCAAACCACTTCACCATGTACATTTCGTGTTTCTTACTTTTCAAAGAGGGAAAGAAGGGAAAACAAATTTCTTTAGGTCAGAGGAAGAAAAGACAGAAATGTTTTGGATGTGGAAGTACAGAATATATGCTGAAAGTTTATAAAAAAAAGACTGCCATTTAAAGTGAATTGTATCCTTAAGAGACAGCTAAGTAAACATTTGAGAGAAGAGTGGAAGCATTTTGAGACTTGGTTGGGAAGATGGGGGAAGTCTAATCATATATATGGTCAGAAGGAGAAGCTTGTTAATGGCTTTAGTGCCCACTGCCAATCAGATACTTATATGCCATGGTATTTTCCTTCTTGGGTTATTGTGACTTATTTATAGATTGACTTTTTAAAACCCTTTTTAAAACCAGTGTTTTAGGCTGTGCATGGAGTTCTATATTTGTTGATCTTTTGTGTTTCTGGGCCAGTTTATGAATTCAGTGTTTACAACCTTTGTTTCATTAATTCTAATATTTGAATTGGTTGACAGAATATTAAATATTCAAGTTTTATGTCCTTAAGTATCTGTTATCTTAATATAGTCATGAGAATATTGTCATCATTTGTAATTCTTATGCACTAAAGAGAGAATATTTTACATGCTTCATTTACCTTAATGTTGTCACATTGTTTATTGTACCTAATCATTTATATACATACCTCAGAACAATGAATATTATGCATCTTCACACCAAAGAATGTTGCAAAATATGCTGATTTTCCTTTTAAGTGTACTTTTGATAGTTTTGTATGTAGGTACACTATTGATTACATCATTTGAAATATTTCACTAAAAGACGTTTCTTGTAAAGTCTACTGCTGAAAATTTCTTCCAATTTCAGTTTGTTATTAGTTGAGTGAATTTGCTGTTTCTTTTTAAAATTGCATGTCAGTGTATGAAAGGGTTTCTAAATAATCCTTAAAACTATTTTGCCAATGAAAAGTAAGAAATAAAACATTTTTAAAGAGTGTCTTTTGTTAATTTTTTTCTTCTTCAGACTAGCACATGTAGTGCAGATTGGTGGTTGTACAATTGTTTATGATTTCACATATCAGTTCTTAAAGTCTGATCTTAATTATAAAAATCACTGAAGGACAAGTTTGAGAGGGTGCTGGCTCCAGGGTTTCAGGAAGATGAATGTTGGGACAGATATATATTTTCACTAAAGATCCTAGAGTTGGAGATTTCATAATCTTTCTTAAATTCTACCTATTTTATTACCTCTAAAATATTGACATGGGTTATATCTGTTATGAAATTAAGTATTGTTAGCATCTTAAACAGCTGGGGGTTATATATCTTATGATTGTGATAATGTAGAGAAGTTTAAGAAGACACTGAGTCATTAAGTTAACTTTTTCTATGAATTGGCACATAATTTATAAGTTTGTAGGGCTTTCAATGTTATTTAAGATTATGTCAGTGATTTTATATACAAAATAATAATTTAGAATAGCAGTTCTCTAAGTTTAGTATGTTTAAGAATCACTTTAAAACTTGCTAAATATAAGATTTCTTGAACCCTCCTCCAAAAGATTGTGCTTGGTTCTGTGGAATCCACTTGATGAAACTATCACAAAGATGAAAGAACAGTGGGGCCCACTGTAATCCCAGAGGCTTGGGAGACAGAGGCAGGAGGATTGCCAAGTTTGAAGCCAGCCTCAGCAACTTAGCTCTTGAAATAAAAAAAGGGGATGTGGCTCAGTGGTTAAGCACTGCTGGGTTTAATTACCAGTACAAAAAAAAAAAAATTAAAGATAAAAAATTAATGCTTTGATTTGACGGTTAGTGATTTTTTTGAAGCAGGAAATTAAAATATGTCTAAGTCATTACCATTTCTGCATGGAAACTTGCATTAGATATGAGTTTTTCTATTATAGGTCAACAAAATATTTTAAGTAATTAATCTTGACTGTTTAGTCTTTGTTTACTCTCTCCTTTCCCACAGTGCTCCCTCCAGTCTTCCTTCACTTCCTTTAGTAAATGAGTATTTATCATGTGTCAGTCATTGTGGTAGGAATCCACAAGGAGTCAAAGAGGAAAAGACGTGGACCTAAATGATATGAATGGTTGAGAATCATTTATAAAACAAGTAAACTGTATACACAGTGAATGAAGACATTATTTTGAGTAGTGGAGAGTTCACAAACCATCTTATATTTGTACTACCCCTTAAAATATGAGTTTGTCAAGGGGTTGAAAGTAAATGACAATCCAGTTAGAATAAAGTTTGTGAGGGTGATGGTTAAGTGGTGGGAAGACTGATAAAGACAGGTTATGGTCAGGGATTTTTATCTTTTGGTGTTATTTATTTTAATGCTTAATACACTGGGGGAGTTGGACTGAGTGTCAAGAGGCGAGAATGAATTTGAGATATTTTAAGAGTAGAATTGGTAGGATTGTGAGACTAGTAAAACTGAAATTGACTAAAATTAGAGGAATCAAGGATGACTAATTGAAGAGTTAAGGAAGATAGGAAACCTAATGAAATATGATTTTTGTAATTCAGTTTCAGGCCTTATCCTTTCTATAGTCACTTTAGCATATAATAACTTCCCTGCCTGTCTTAAGACATGTTTGTTTGTTTTCCCTCTCATCTATATGTAAACAAAGCAGTTTAATCTTGCAGTCTGCATCAAAAGTCTGTGTATGACTTAATAATTCTACTTTAGGAGTTGAAACCCAAAAAATAGAGATTTATTTATAAGGGTCTTCATAGTATAATGTTATTTTTAATGATAAAAATAGGAAATGAACCAGAGGATTCTCAAAAAGGAATTTATTCATTTATTTTTTGGTACAGGGGTTGAACCCAGGGGCACTTAGCCTCTGAGCCACACCCCCAGCCCTTTTTATATTTTGTTTTTAGAGACAAGGGTCTCACTGAGTTGCTTATGGCCTTGCTAAGTTGTTGAGGCTGGCTTTGAACTTGTGGTTCTCCTGCCTCAGTCTCCTGAGTCACTGTGATTACAGGTGTACACCACTGTGCTAGGCTTCATATGGGAATTTATTAGACAAATTGTACTATATCCATTTGTTGGATTGGTAAATTAGGGAAGGGCTAGACTGTTGTAACAGAGAGACCTACCAATGATTCCATGTTTTAGAGATCAGTCAAACAGATCAAGCAAATCAGGGGAGGGAGGAGGAGAACGAAAGGGAAGATACTGGGGAATGAGATTGATCAAAGAATGTTATATGCATGTATGCATATGGCATAATGAATCCTACTGTTATGTATAATTATAATGTATGAATAAAATAATTTTTTAAAGAAGGTTAACCTTCTTTAAAGTTATTGCTTTACTTTTCAGGGGAATGTTTCAGGTCAACTAATTCAGGTGGCCATTTAAGGACACAGGTTCTTTCCTTCTTATTTCTGTGTCACCTTGTAAAGCATTAAAGGTCTAAGCTCAGTTGTGGGCACATCCTTGTTTTGGATTTATTAAAACTGTTCTTGCTAAGGTCATAAGGTCACCAATGATGACAATTGTTACATCCTGTAGTATATTTTCATTCTGTAACATTTGAAGTGGCTGATCCCCCCCCCCCCTTTTTTTTCTTAATTAAAATTCCTCCTCCATAGGCTTCCACTGGTTTCTTTCCAAATATTTTTCATTGTGTCTTTTTTAATCTTCTTTCCCTTTGCCTTACAAATAAAGGTTGGGCTGGGCATATAGCTTGGTTGGTTGAGTGCAAAGCCTTAGGTTCAATCCCCAGCACCACAAGAAAAAAAAAATACAAATAAAGGTGTTCTCCAGTGTTCTGTCTTTGGTCCATTTTAATTTACATGCATACTCTTAATGATAGCACCCAGGACCATTATTATGTGATATTTTGTAAAACACTGTCTCTGCATCTATTGAAAAAAATCATATGATTCTTAACCTTAAGTCTATTGATGTGATGATTATACTTGATCATGGTGTACTATCTTTTAAATATGTTTTTGTATGTGGTTTGCTAAAATTCTGTTAAGAATATTTGCATCTATGTTCATTAGGGATATGGGTCTGAAGTGTTCTTGCCTCGATGTGTCTTTGTCTGGTGTTTGTATCAGGGTGATATTAGCTTCATAGAATAAGTTTGGAAGGGTTCCCTCTTCTTCTATTTCATGAAATACTTTGAGGAGTATTGGTATTAGTTCTTCTTTGAAGGTCTTATAGAACTCTGGTCCCAGACTTTTCTTGGTTGGCAGACTTTTGATGGCTTCTTCTATTTCATTGCTTGAAATTGATCTATTTAAATTGTGTATGTCCTCTGGATTCAGATTGGGTGGATCATATGTCTCTAGAAACCTGTCGATGTCTTTGAGATTTTCTATTTTGTTGGAATACAGATTTTCAAAATTCTAATTATGTTTTGTATTTCAATAGTGTCTGTCATGATATTTCCTTTTTCATCATGAATTTTAGTAATTTGAGTTTTCTCTCTCCTCTTCATTACTGTGGCTAAGGGTTTATCTATTTGGTTTACTCTTTCAAAGACCCAACTTTTTATTTTGTCAATTTTTTGAATTGTTTCTTTTGTTTCAATTTCATTGATTTCAGCTCTGATTTTAATTATTTCCTGTCTTCTACTACTTTTGGTGTCCTTCTGTTCTTCTCTCTCTAGGGCTTTGAGATGTAATGTTAGGTCATTTTGGTTTGGTTTCTTTGCTATTTCTACGATCCCAGAGTGCTGGGGACTCGAACCCGGGTCTCCAGCATGAGAGGCAGGCACTCTACGAGATGGGCTATATGGCCTTCATTGTTAGGTCATTTTATTTGTTGACTTTTTCTTCTTTTATTGAATGTGCTCCATGCAATGAATTTTCCTCTTGGTACTGCTTTCCAAGTGTCCCAGAGATTTTGATACGTTGTATCATTGTTCTCATTTACCTCTAAGAATTTTTTTATCTCCCCCCTGATGTCTTCTGTTATCCATGCTTCATTCAGTAGCATATTATTTAGTCTCCAGGTGTTGAAGTAGTTTTTGTTTTTTATTTTATCATTGATTTCTAATTTCATTCCATTATGATCTAATAGAATACAAGGTAGTATCTCTATTTTTTTGTATTTTCTAAGGGCTGCTTTGTGGCATAACATGGTCTATTTTAGAGAAGGATCCATGTGCTGCTGAAGAAAGTGTATTTGCTCCTTGTCGGATGGAATATTCTATATATGTCTGTTAAGTCTAAATTATTGATTGTGTTATTGAGTTCTATGGTTTCTTCATTCAATTTTTGTTTGGAAGATCTGTCCAATGTTGAGAGAGGTGTATTAAAGTCACCTAGTATTATTGTGTTGTGGTCTATTTGGTTCCTGGAATTGAGAAGAATTTGTTTAATGTACATGGATGTGCCATTGTTTAGGGCATAAATATTTATGATCGTTATGTCTTGCTGATTTATGGTTCACTTAAGCAGTATGAAATGTCCTTCTTTGTCCCTTCTGACTATGTTTGGCTTGAAGTCCACTTTATCTGATATGAGGATGGAAACCCTTGCTTTTTTTTTTTTTTTTTTTTTTTTTTTAACTGAGTCCATGTGTGTGGTATGTTTTTTCCCATCCTTTCACCTTTAGTCTGTGGATGTCTTTTTCTATGAGATGAGTCTCTTGAAGGCAGCATATTGTTGGATCTTTTTTTAAAAATCCAATCTCCCAGTCTATATCTTTTGATTAATGAGTTTAGGCCATTAACATTCAGAGTTATTATTGAGATATGATTTGTATTCCTGGTCATTTTGGCTTATTGTTGGTTTTTTAAGTTGACTTGGTTTCTCCTTTGACTGACTTTTCCTTTAGGGTAGTTCCTCCCTTTGCTGAGTCACATTGTTGTTTTTCAGTTCCTCCTTATGGAATATTTTGCTGAGACTGTTCAGTAGCACAGGCTTTCTATTTTTAAATTCTTTTAACTTTTGTTTATCATGGAAGGATATCATTTCTTTATGAAATCTGAAGGTTAGTTTTGCTGGGTATAAGATTCTTGGTTGGCAACCATGTTCTTTCAGAGCTTGAAAGATGTTGTTCCAGGCCCTTCTAGCTTTTAGAGTCTGGATTGAGAAATCTGCTGATATCCATATTGGTTTCCCCCTATGTGTAATCTGATGCTTTTCTCTTGCAGCCTTTGAAATCCTATCTTTATTTTGGATGTTAGGTATTTTCATTATAATGTGCCTTGGTGTGGGTCTGTTGTAATTTTGTGCTTTTGGTGTTCTGTAAGCCTCTTGTATTTGATTTTCCATTTCATTCTTCAGATTTGGGAATTTATGATATTATTTCATTGAATAGGTTGTTCATTCCTTTGGTTTGTATCTCTGTGCCTTCGTCAATCTCGATAATTCTTAAATTTGGTCTTTTCAGGATATCCCATAATTCTTGGAGGTTCTGTTCATGATTTCTTACCATCTTCTCTGTTTGGTCAACTATATTTTCAAGAGTAAATATTTTGTCTTCATTGTCTGAGGTTCTGTCTTCCAAGTGATCTAGTCTGTTGGTGATGTTTTTATATTGAGTTTTTAATATGGTTTATTGATTCCTTCACTTCAAGGATTTCTGTTTTTGTTTTCCAGAATCTCTCTTTATTGAAATGATCTTTTGCTTCCTGCATTTGCTCTTTTAACTGTTTATTGGAGTGATGATTTTTTGCCTGCATTTACTCTCTCATCTCATCCTTTGCTTGTGCATCATTTTAATTATGTATATTCTTTTTTTTTTTAAAACTTGCTCTTTATTATCAGCTTACTCATCATCTGTATCATCTCCATTTGTTCTTTCTCATCAGTGCTTGTGGCTTATAACACTGGATATGGGTATGACTGACTTGCTCTTCCATCTCCAGCTACTCTTCTTTTCACCTTTGCTATGCTTGAAGGACCCTGCCGATAAAGTTATCTGGCCAACATCATGGTCAATGTGCTTTCCCTCTGGTCTTTTCTTGCTCACATGCACCTTCTCTGCACAGTTAGGTTTCTTTTTCTCTGTTCCAACAACTCTGCTTTCCCATCATTAAATGCTAATACTGTTTTCAGAGCTCACATACTTGTAGTCCAATTCTGGGGCTCAGAGTCAAAGAGATGTTGCTTGTTAATTGCATGATGTAAGACAAGTTGCCCAAATCTCAAAACCTCAGCTTCTTTTTCTGACAGCAGATTTGTCAGTAGAGCTGCAATTACAAGCTGTTCTCCCAAATCATAAGCCAGTGCTCAAGTTCTCAAACCATTCTCCCCATTTACATGATACCATGGGCAACATGATTATTCAGGTACCATTTCTGTGCAACTTTCCAGCTGGGTGCGGTGGCACATGCCTTTAATCCCAGTGGCTCAGGAGGCTGAGGCAGGAGGAGCACAAGTTCTATGGCAGATTCAGCGATGATGAGGCACTATGCAAGTCAGTGAGAACCTGTAACCTCAGGGACTTGGAAGTCTGAGGCAGGAGAATCTTGAGTTCAAAATCAGCCTCACCAAATTATTCAGGTGTAAGCAACTTAGCCAGACCCTGGCTTCAGTGCCGGAAATTCTTGGTAGGGAGATAGTCCATAGTTGGGGAGCTTTCGCAATTCGGTCTCCAAGAAACTGAAACTTTTGACAGCGCTGATGGCTTTGATGTGAAACTCTGTATTTGATCTTCTTCTATAGTCTCCAGAGGCCTGTTGTTGTCAGGTTTGTTTGTGAGAGCACCGATCTGCTCCAGTTTCTCTCACAGATTGGACATCGAGAATTTGGACTATCTTCTTTCCACCTTTATGTCTGTGATTTTTGTGGTATCAACTGTGATGGTCACTTGATCAAAAGACTCTCTTTGCAGAATGGCAGCATCATGCTGAAGGTCAAGTTTGCTGTTTTCTACTTCACCCAGATCAACCACATTGCTGTCTATCAGACTGATTCTCTAAACGTGATTGCCGAGTGTCTCATTCACCCAACTTTAACATTGCTCTGCGTCTCCTATGCCACTAGGGCACTCTTTACTGCCTCTAATGAGTTATGAAGGTACAGGATATCCTTTCCTTCTTTTCTATTTTCCATCCTACCCATTCTATTCTCAGGAACTGTTTTGTCACTCTCTCCTCCAGCATCCTTATCATGTTGCAGCAATTCCATGGTTTCCTTGTGTTCATCCAGTTTTCTGTATTGCCTCCAGAGCTAGATGGACACTGTTTAAAGTATTGCCAATGGAAAGCTACACTCTGCTGATGGACATTTACATTGTTTTCAGTATTTCACTATTACAAATAAAGCTGTCATAAACATTCATGTATAAGCCTTTATGTGAACTTATATTTTCATTCTCTTCATCATATGCTTTCTCAACATCACAATACCTAGGAAGTGAATGGCTGATCGCATGGCAGATCTACGCTTTGGTTTCTGTAAAAAAATTTCTAAAGTCCCTCTATAGTGGTAGGCAGACTAATTAAGTCTCCAGATGACTTAACATTGGCTTTAAGGTGGTTTACTGCAGAAGTCAACAGAGAAATCACAGTGCTACATCTCCAACCCCTCCGTAAATATTGTGAGACAGGGTCTGGCTTAGTTGCTTAGGGCTTCTCCAAAATGTTGAGGCAGGACTTGAACTTGCTGTCCTCCTTCAGATTTCATTCTTCAAACTCTTCACCTCCTGAAGTAGGTGGGGCCCCGAGAGCCAAGTCATCTGGGGAGTGAGACACATGAGCAGGGAGAAGGCTCTCCAGTGATGCAACTGAGCTGCCCAGCAGAGCATGGCTTATCTGGTCTACTGGATACCGCATGAACTTCAGGGTGCCAACCTCCGGGTGTCAGGGTTGCCTTCACCAGGCAATCGCATCTTAAGTCCTCCATCTTAAGTCCGACCATCTTCCAGGATCTTCCTAATTATGTATATTCTGAACTCCTTTTCTGACATTTCTTCTACCTTACTGTCATTGGATTCTATTAATGTAGCATCTAGGTTTGTTTGGGACACTTTCTTCCCTTGTTTTTCATGTCGTTCATGTATCTTCCCCTCTAGCAATGTGAATCTGAGGTAGAAGCTTATAGTGATCCTACAGGTTTCCAATACCTCACCTGTAAGGGGGATATCAAAATTAGCAGCACTCAGTACAGACAATATGCAGCCCTAAACCAAATAGCCCCTATGAAGACAATAACAGTATTATTGTAATAACAGAGAGGATGAGTTCGATTATTATCTACAGTATAACCAACAGTTTTGCATGAGGTCTACAATTTCTAATGGTGGACAAAGAGGTTTGGGGAGGGGTGTAGGATATAATGTCAATGGGATAAGAAGTGAGTATATAGAGGTATTAGATCATAGGTAGAGTGAAGGTGGAATCAAAAGAAATTGGTTGTTAGCATGAGAAAAGGGAGAAAGAGGCTCTGAGGAAACACGTAAATAAAAGGAAAGTATAGTGAGAAAAATAAAATAAAAAATTTAAATTTAAAAAGAAATAAAAAAATCTACAATATAAAACTCATATACTATTTAAACTTCTCAGTCTTCAGTAGCCTGATGCATGAGAGGTACCTGAAAATGAACTAGTCTCCAGCAGGCATCTCAGTACAGGAGCTGCCCCACCCAAAGATGCCAGCTTTCACTTCAGGGATAATCCAAGATGGCTGCACCAGCTTCTGAATATGTTGGTAGATGGGGAGCCACAGCATATGAGGACTTTGGTCCTGTTGTTTATCTATATTTTACTGTCTTCTGAGCTTCACATGAGAGATTTTCTTCTCTAATTCTACTGATTGATGGAGTCACATTTGGGTTACCTGGTAGGAGAGGGATATTTGAGCATAATCAGTATTTTTTTGTCAAGTAACGTGTTCTTAAATTATCATCCTGGATGGCCTATATGGTACAAAGAAGCGATTCTGTCCAAACTTAGATTGGTGATACTTCTCTTCCTCCAGCCTGCTTACACATACTGTTTTCGTTTTTTTCACTATGTGTAGGGCACTATTTCACATGCTTTACTATGTCATAGTCCATGTAATTCTCACAACAACCGTTTGACATAGTACTATTTCTATTTTATAAGTAAGGAAACAGACCTGGAGAAGTTAAATTTGACAAATACCACATGACTAGTCAGTGACATAGCTAGGATTAAAATCTAGGCATAATTATTATACAATCTGTGCTTGTTGCAACCATCCTTTACTGACTCTTAGAAGAGGAATAATGCAGGTACATATATAGTTGTAACAGAGATATTTCTTTAAATAACATTAAACTCTGGAATAACATGCAAAATGTGTGACTTGTCATTATGGAGGGAAAGGATACTGGACTGCTACCAACTAATTCTATTACCTTGGGCAAATAACAGAACCTTTCACGACTCTGGTTTCTTCACCTATAGAGTTTGAAAGTCTCTTTGTTTCTTTTTACCAATTTTGCATTTATAATTCCTTCCTTATTCTGTTGTACTTAGGTATCTACTACAGGATAAATTTCAACTTGTCATTTAAGTTACACAGATGAGTTAGTTTTATAGCTTGTATACGTTACTGTAGAGAACTCCATTATCATGTGCATTAGTATGTGAATTCAGACTCCTGAGGAACAAACCAGGTCATCTTAAATATAAACACATTTCATAATCAATTGGTTGATCAATTCTTATTAATGTGCTTTCATAATGTATATATATATATATATATATGCCTCTCTGCTAGATCCTGGTATATTTGTCAATCAATTAGGTATTTATTCTATACCCCAGACATCTTACAGGAATGTTCACTGTATATATGAAATGTAGTTTTGAAAATCAGTACATTTTTGTGAAATGGCAAAATACCAAATTGCAATAAATTGGGATTTTATACATTTAACCAGAAGGGCAGAAATTTGTCCTTTTTGTTTATTACTATGTTAATTTGATTCTCCTTTTATTTTATTTATTTATTTTATTTATTTATTTATTTATTTTTTTTTACGTTTACATAGGGTAATGATGTTTATTATATTTTTCCCCTCCCCCCCACCCCTCCCACCCCTCCCACCCCTCCCACCCCTCTTTTCCCTCTACACAGTCCTTCTTTCCTTCATTCTTACTGCTCTCCTTAGCCTAACTCTAAACCTAACCCTAAACCTAATGCTAGCCCCTCCCACCCCCCATTATATGTCCTCATCCGCTTATCAGCGAGATCATTCGTCCTTTAGTTTTTTGAGATTGGCTTATCTCACTTAGCATGATATTCTCCAATTTCGACCATTTGCCTACAAATGCCATAATTTTATCATTCTTCATTGCGGAGTAATATTCCATTGTATAAATATGCCACAGTTTCTTTATCCATTCATCAACTGAAGGACATCTAGGTTGGTTCCACAATCTGGCTATGGTGAATTGAGCAGCAATGAACATTGATGTGGCTGTATCTCTGTAGTATGCTGATTTTAAGTCCTTTGGGTATAGGCCAAGGAGTGGGATAGCTGGGTCAAATGGTGTTTCCATTCCAAGCTTTCTGAGGAATCTCCACACTGCTTTCCAGAGTGGCTGCACTAATTTGCAACCCCACCAGCAATGTATGAGTGTTCCTTTTTCCCCACATCCTCGCCAACACCTATTGTTGCTTGTATTCTTGATAATCGCCATTCTAATTGGGGTGAGATGAAATCTTAGGGTAGTTTTGATTTGCATTTCCCTTATTACTAGGGATGTTGAACATTTTTTCATATATCTGGTGATTACTTGTACATCTTCTTCTGTGAAGTGTCTGTTCATTTCCTTAGCCCATTTGTTGATTGGATTATTTGTATTCTTCGTGTAGAGTTTTTTGAGTTCTTTATAGATTCTGGAAATTAGCGCTCTATCTGAGGTACGGTTGGCAAAGATATTCTCCCACTCTGTAGGCTCTCTCTTCACATTTCTGATAGTTTCCTTTGCTGACAGAAAGCTTTTTAGTTTGAATCTATCCCAGTTGTTTATTCTTGCTTTTATTTCTTGTGCTATGGGAGTCCTGTTAAGGAAATCTGATCCTGAGCCAACAAGTGGAAGATTTGGACCTACTTTTCTTCTATAAGATGCAGGGTCTCTGGTCTGATTCCGAGGTCCTTGATCCATTTTGAGTTGAGTTTTGTGTAGGGTGAGAGATAGGGGTTTAGTTTCATTCTATTGCATATAGTTTTCCAGTTTTCCCAGCACCATTTGTTGAAGAGGCTATCTTTTCTCCATTGCATATTGTTGGAACCTTTGTCTAGTATGAGAAAATTGTATTTATTTGGGTTTGTGTCCATGTCCTCTATTCTGTACCATTGATCTACCTGTCTATTTTGGTACCAATACCATGCCGTTTTTGTTACTATTGCTTTGTAGTAGAGTTGAAGATCTGGTATTGCAATACCCCCTGCTTCGCTCTTGCTACTGAGGATTGCTTTAGCTATTCTAGGTTTTTTATTCTTCCAGATGAATTTCATAATTGCTTGCTCTATTTCTGCGAGGTACATCATTGGGATTTTAATTGGAATTGCATTGAATCTGTATAGAACTTTAGGTAGTATAGCCATTTTGACGATATTAATTCTGCCTATCCAGGAACATGGGAGATCTTTCCATCTTCTAAGGTTTTCTTGAATTTCTTTCTTTAGTGTTCTGTAGTTCTCATTGTAGAGGTCTTTCACCTCTTTTGTGAGATTGATTCCCAAGTATTTTATTTTTTTCGATGCTATTGTGAATGGAGTAGTTTTCCTAATTTCTCTTTCTGAAGATTCATCACTTATGTATAAAAATGCATTGGATTTATGAGCATTGATCTTGTAACCTGCTACTTTACTGAATTCACTTATGAGTTCTAAAAGTTTTCTGGTGGAATTTCCAGGTTCCTCTAAATATATAATCATGTCATCAGCGAACAGGGATAGTTTGAGTTCTTCTTTTCCTATTCGTATCCCTTTAATTTCTTTGGTTTGTCTGATTGCTCTGGCTAGAGTCTCAAGGACGATGTTGAATAGAAGCGGTGAAAGAGGGCATCCCTGCCTTGTTCCAGTTTTTAGGGGGAACGCTTTCAGTTTTTCACCATTTAGAATGATATTAGCCATGGGCTTAGCGTAGATGGCCTTTATAATGTTTAGGAATGTTCCCATTACCCCAATTTTTTCTAGTGTTTTGAGCATGAAGGGATGCTGTATTTTATCAAATGCTTTTTCTGCATCTATTGAAATAATCATGTGATTCTTAACTTTAAGTCTGTTGATATGGTGAATGACATTTATTGATTTCCGAATGTTGAACCAACCTTGCATCCCTGGGATAAAACCCACTTGATCGTGGTGCACTATCTTTTTAATATATATTTGTATGCGATTTGCTAAAATTTTGTTGAGAATTTTTGCATCGATGTTCATTAAGGATATTGGTCTGAAATTTTCTTTCCTTGATGTGTCTCTGTCTGGTTTAGGTATCAGGGTGATATTGGCTTCATAGAACGAGTTTGGTAGGGTTCCCTCCTCTTCTATTTCATGGAATAGTTTGAGGAGTATTGGAATGAGCTCTTCTTTAAAGGTTTTATAGAACTCGGCTGAGAACCCATCTGGTCCTGGACTTTTCTTTGTTGGTAGGCTTTTGATGACCTCTTCTATTTCATTGCTTGAAATTGGTTTATTTAAGTTGTGTATGTCCTCCTCGTTCAGTTTAGGTAGTTCATATGTCTCTAGAAATTTGTTGAGGTCTTCAAGGTTTTCTGTTTTGTTGGAGTATAGATTTTCGAAATAGCTTCTAATTATGTTTTGTATTTCACTCGTGTCTGTTGTGATGTTTCCTTGTTCATTCCGAATTTTAGTAATTTGAGTTTTCTCCCTTTTTCTCTTTGTTAGTGTGGCTAAGGGTTTATCAATTTTATTTATTTTTTCAAAGAACCAACTATTTATTTTATTAATTTTTCCAATTGTTTATTTTGTTTCGATTTCGTTGATTTCGGCTCTGATTTTAACTATTTCCTGTCTTCTACTACTTTTGGTATTGGTCTGCTCTTCTTTTTCTAGTGCTTTGAGCTGTAGTGTTAAGTCATTTATTTGTTGATTTCTACTTCTTTTTTTGAATGCACCCCATGAAATAAATCTTCCTCTAAGTACTGCTTTCATAGTGTCCCAGAGATTTTGATATGATGTGTCTTTGTTCTCGTTTACTTCTAAGAATTTTTTAATTTCCCTCCTGATGTCTTCTGTTATCCATTCATCATATAATAGTGTATTATTTAGTCTCCAGGTATTGGAGAAGTTTCTGTTTTTTATTCTGTCATTTATTTCTAATTTCAATCCATTATGATCTGATAGAGTACAAGGTAGTATCTCTATCTTCTTGTATTTACTAACAGTAGCTTTGTGGCATAAAATATGGTCTATTTTAGAGAAGGATCCATGTGCTGCTGAGAAGAAAGTGTATTCGTTCTTTGTTGGATGGTATATTCTATATATGTCCGTTAAGTCTAAATTGCTGATTGTGTTGTTGAGATCTATAGTTTCTTTATTCAATTTTTGTTTGGACGATCTATCCAGTGGTGAGAGAGGTGTGTTAAAATCGCCTAGTATTATTGTGTTGTGGTCTATTTGATTTCTGGAATTGAGAAGGATTTGTTTGACGTACGTGGATGAGCCAATGTTCGGGGCATAGATATTTATGATTGTTATGTCTTGCTGATTTATGCTTCCCTTAAGCAGCATGTAGTGTCCTTCTTTATCCCTTCTGACTAGTTTTGGTTTGAAGTCCACATTATCTGAGATGAGGATGGATACTCCAGCTTTTTTGCTGTGTCCGTGTGCATGGTATGTTTTTCCCCATCCTTTCACCTTTAGTCTATGGGTGTCTCTTTCTATGAGATGTGTCTCTTGCAGGCAGCATATTGTTGGATTTTTCTTTTTAATCCAATCTGCCAGTCTGTGTCTTTTGATTGATGAATTCAGGCCATTAACATTCAGGGTTATTATTGTGATATGATTTGTATTCCCAGTCAATTGACTCATATTTGTTTTTGACATGATTCGGTTTCTCCTTTATTTGGCTATTCCTTTAGGCTAGCGCCTCCTGTTGCTGATTTGCATCGTTGTTTTTCATCTCTTCCTCATGGAATATTTTGCTGAGAATGTTCTGTAATGCTGGCTTTCTTTTTGTAAATTCCTTTAGCTTTTGTTTATCATGGAAGGATCTTATTTCATCGTCAAATTTGAAGGTAAGTTTTGCTGGGTATAAGATTCTTGGTTGGCATCCATTTTCTTTCAGGGCTTGGTATATGTTGTTCCAGGCCCTTCTAGCTTTTAGGGTCTGGATTGAAAAATCTGCTGATATTCTTATTGGTTTCCCTCTGAATGTAATTTGATTCTTTTCTCTCGCGGCCTTTAAAATTCTGTCTTTATTTTGTATGTTAGGTATTTTCATAATAATGTGCCTTGGTGTGGGTCTGTTGTAATTTTGTATGTTTGGAGTTCTATAAGCCTCTTGTACTTGGTTTTCCATTTCGTTCTTCAGATTTGGGAAATTTTCTGTTATTATTTCATTGAATAGATTGTTCATTCCTTTGGTTTGTTTCTCTAAGCCTTCCTCAATCCCAATAATTCTCAAATTTGGCCTTTTCATGATATCCCATAGTTCTTGGAGATTCTGTTCATGATTTCTTACCATCTTCTCTGTTTGTTCCACTTTGTTTTCAAGGTTAAATATTTTGTCTTCAATGTCTGAGGTTCTGTCTTCCAGGTGTTCTATCCTATTGGTTATGCTTTCTATGGAGTTTTTAACTTGGTTTATTGTTTCCTTCATTTCAAGGATTTCAGTTTGGTTTTTTTTCAGTATCTCTAACTCTTTATTGAAATGATCTCTTGCTTCCCGTATTTGGTCTTTTAACTGTTGATTGGTGCGATCATTTAATGCCTGCATTTGCTCTTTCATCTCCTCCTTCAATGCCTGCATTTGCTCTTTCATCTCCTCATTAGCTTCCCTGATCGTTTTAATTACGTACATTCTGAACTCCCTTTCTGACATTTCTTCTGCTCTGCTGTCATTGGGTTTTATTGATGTAGTATCTAGGTTTGTTTGGGACATTTTCTTCCCTTGTTTTCTCATAATGGTCAGTTGTCAGTGGGACCCTGAGATATTGCAGTTTTCCACTATTGGCTTATAGTGTCCCAGTAGATTTCCAGTGTATCACCTCCCAGCCTTCAGTAGCCTGATGTCTTGGAGGAATCTGATAAAGCAGCTCATTCGAAGAATACTGCCCCTAGCCCCCTACTGGTTCCACGTTTTGGAACTGGCTCTGTGCGGAAATGCTCTCACTGTGGGCCTGCACCGTGCAGCTGGCCGTGTGGGAAGAGCCCACTGCCGGAGTGTGGAAGACTACCTTGGGAAGACTCAAGATGCCCTGCCCGGCTCTGCTAAGCCACCTCTATCTGGGCCTGCCACCCGGGCTGAGCTTTACCCAGTGGGCAGACTCACCCGTGGCTCCACTTCAGTTCGAGTCTCTCAATGCCTCCCCTTCTTAACTCCTGGGTTGTGGAGCGACCGGAGGTGCAGTCTCCCTCTAGGCCGCCATCTTGGATCGCCCCGTGAAGAGAGCCCGCAGCCGGAGTGGGCAGAGCCGCCTGAAGAGGTCTCCGGCTGCCCTGCCCTTATCCCTGAGGCTGACTGCAGATCGAGGCTCTCCGCTGGTTCTTTGCAGGAGTACACTGCACTGCAGGGGCTCCGGGACTCGGAGCGTGCTCTGTTCAGACAGGCTCTCACTAGCGGGCCAGTTCCGTTCCGAGAACCTGGAGAAGCTGGCTGTGTGGGCGGGGCCCACCGCCGGAGTGCGCAGGACTGCCTGTGGATGACTCTAGCTGCCCTGCCCGGCTCCGATAAGCCACCTCTATCTGGGCCTGCCACCCGGGCCGAGCTTTACCCAGTGGGCAGACTCACCCGTGGCTCCACTTCAGTCCGAGTCTCTCAATGCCTCCCCTTCTTAACTCCTGGGTTCTGGAGCGACCGGGGGTGCAGTCTCCCTCTAGGCCGCCATCTTGGATCGCCCCGTGAAGAGAGCCCGCAGCCGGAGTGGGCAGTGCCGCCTGAAGAGGTCTCCTGCTGCCCTGCCCTTATCCCTGAGGCTGACTGCAGATCGAGGCTCTCCGCTGGTTCTTTGCAGGAGTACACTGCACTGCAGGGGCTCCGGGACTCGGAGCGTGCTCTGTTCAGACAGGCTCTCACTAGCGGGCCAGTTCCGTTCCGAGAACCTGGAGAAGCTGGCTGTGTGGGCGGGGCCCACCGCCGGAGTGCGCAGGACTGCCTGTGGATGACTCTAGCTGCCCTGCCTGGCTCCGATAAGCCACCTCTATCTGGGCCTGCCACCCGGGCCGAGCTTTACCCAGTGGGCAGACTCACCCGTGGCTCCACTTCAGTCCGAGTCTCTCAATGCCTCCCCTTCTTAACTCCTGGGTTGTGGAGCGACCGGAGGTGCAGTCTCCCTCTAGGCCGCCATCTTGGATCGCTCTCCTTTTATTTTAGAGTAAAACCTTATGAACTTAATTGATTTTTTTACAGAAGATTACTTCAGGCATTATGTTGCTTAATTTTTATATAAGGTTTAGGTAAAGATTCATAAAGTATAGTCATATTTTTTTAAATTGAATTGGATTTTTAGGAGGTTATAATAGTAGGGTAAAATATACATTTTTAATGCCTAAGCTCCCACCCCAAACATCTTGATAGTCATGTTAAAAAAAAAAAGAAATCCTCTATGAATGAAGTATGTCTTTATTTAAAGAACTAATCTTTTAAATCATACTAGGCTAAATTTTAACACAGTGATTAAGCACATAGGTTCTAGAACCAGACTTCCAAGGCTCAAATCTTACCTCTCAGTTTTAAGATCTTGAGCAAGTTAGTTACTTCATCTCCCTGTCCCTCAATTTCCTTAAGTGCCTTAGGGTAGTTAGAAGAATTCAAAGTATTACTATAAAGAAACAGGACATATAAAATGGATATGTAAAAATTTGACTTTTTTTTTTATAAGGAAAGAGGTTAGAATTAGGAAGTATATATGGTTCCATTGTTATTTGAAGATACAGTGAACTTCCTTATGTTCTTGTGTATTCTCTCTCTCTCAAATGCATGCTATGCTATTCCAGTTTTGCAGTATAGTTATTTAATTGGCTTAAAATCCTCTTCTGAATTCCACCTTTCACAGAGCTTTCTTGGATGAAAAATCTTAGCAGCAGATCCCTATTCTTTTCATCTTGGGCTCCAAACTAACCCTGACAAAAAAGTGAAGGAAACCTTCAGTTAAAGAGCTCATATTTGGAATAGGAAAGACAATAAAATGAATCAGACATAAATTTCCTTTGTACTTATAGGAATACACCATAATGAATCTCCACATCATGTACAACCATAAGAATGTGATGCTCATTAGAATAAGTTTTATTCTCCATGTATGTATGATATGTCAAAATACACTCTACTGTTATGTATATCTAAAAAGAACAAATTTCTTAAAAAAGCTCATATTTGGGTGTGACCTCACCTGTGCAGTGAGGCATTCCAGGCATGATAGCATTGTTAAAAAGTGCATGAAACACAAAGTCCAACCAAGATATGCATCTACATTCTGGAAGAGTAATGATAGAGTATACACAGATAACTTCAGTACCAAGAAGAATATGACAAATACCATGAGAAAGAGTGCTTGGGGTTCAGATGGGAGAAATTGCATTGATCTAAAGTTTTATGAAAGTAGAGACATGCAAAGTGGAGTTTTAAAGAATCAGTAAGAGAACCAGAGGGTGGGCTGTAGATTGGGATGAGGGTTTTAAGGCAAAGTGCAGGATTTTAGTATTTGTTAAGGTAAAGTAAGAATGCATACATGATGAGAATATGGAGAGCACCACAAATTGGAGAGTTGTGGCAGATAAGACAGGAACTATCTAGGTTTAAACCAAGCGGTAAAAAGCCTTGGATGGTAGGTCGATTGGGATTCATTAAAGAAGAAATCATAACTTAATAGTTATTGCTTGAATTAAGATCAAATATATATTTTTTAGCTTGAAAACTATCATTATTGTTGTTTTAAATTGTATTTAGGGGCTAGAGCTATAGCTCAGTGGGGGAGATTTGCCTAGCATGCACAAGGCTCTGGATTGGATCCCTGGCATTGAAAAAAAAATACTGCATTTAAAAATTCAAATTTTAGTATTTAAAATTAAGAGACTTTACATTAAAACTTGTATTTCCTACTTTTCTTGAAAAACAAGGAGGTCTGGAAACACAAAACCTACATCCTCATAGGACACATAAATTGAGGCTACACCCTTTGGATATGGCAATTTTTGCTTTCCACTTTATACCACAGTACATTTTGTTTGTTTTTAAACCAAACTGGTCTCACTCTCTTATGTTATCTTCCTGTTTCCCACAGGCAATTTTATGTTATATTTCTTCAGTAAGACTTCAAAAAATTAATGAGAATAAATCCAGGGTATCTTTTAGAAATCTAGTGGAAGATAATTACTGAAGTGACATTTGAAAAAAGAACTTAACCGAATATAAACCAAGTTTCTATAAAATAAAAATATGTTTCAAATAAATGTTTCACATCTGACAAAACTGAAATCAAACTAATACTGGAACCTAGGATGCAGAAAATCTTACTAAGAACATGTTTAGTAAATTGGGTCAAAAAGACTGCAAATAATCATACTTTCCTGTGTATGTTCTTGTTTATTGCTTTTCCACAATAACTTTGGACTTTTTCATGTGACTTGCTTTGACTACAAAAAACATGACCAAAACAGAGGTTTAAAGAGTACTTGCACACTGGTATCTGAATTCTTTTGTCATGCCAAGAAGCCCAGGCTAGCATATTGGAGAATGAGAGGCCATGTGAGACAGAGATAAGCCATTCCAACTGAAAGCTCCCTAGAGTATCCAGCTTGGTGATGACCAGTCAGATGTATGTGATACCAACTGGAACAGACTAATGAACAATAATAAAACCAATGTTGCTTTAAGTAACTAAGTTTTTGAAGGGTTTGTTAAATAACAAAAATCTAACTGATATAAGAATAAAGGGGAGGAGAAGGAGAAAGCATCGAAGATTTAGCACAAAAGTGAAGTTGCTAACCAGCTACTATGAGTTAACCTGGGAAATAGAGTCTTCTAGTGTAATATCTATAATACCTAAAATAACTATAGATTTGAGAATTAGTGGATGTTCTGGAGTATGGAGATTTGTCTATGTGTGTAGATGAGAGGAATCTGGAACAGTAAGTATTAGCCAGGTATGATCAGATAGGAGATAGAGGTGTAGAGATCAACAGGCTGACTGGCTTTAAGAAATAACAGCCTGCCTTTTTGGGGTTCCTCTAGTTCCCTGATTGTGTATCTTAAAGCCTCTTAATAAAGCCAATATTATTTTTCTGATCATCTTGTTCATAAATTTAATTTCTATAGATATTTTCATGATTTTTCTTGGTTTTTGCTTTCATGGCATGCTATCCTACCAATTATCTGCTTTTTCTTTCAGGGAGAGGGAGTATTAATTTGAGTTTAATCCATATAGATGGATTAAAACTAACTTTCCAGGCATTTTCAGAATGAAAGATGTCGATTGCCACAGGGCGCTTGTTGTGATATCACTAGACAACTCAGTTGTATTCTTTTTACCTTCTCTATATCATGCCTTTGGCTGCTAAAATACAGGACTGCTCATTTAGGGACAGTATGAATTTTTAGAATTCTTAGGTACTTTGGGTGAGTATTCTCCAGCTTCTTTATTTTCCAAAGTGTGGTCTGAGCACTTACTTTTCATCCTTAGCTGTTTATCAGTTATCTTCCAGCTGATTCGGCCATTGCAAAAAGAAAATAATGAAATCATTTAAAAATATATTTAAAAGGTTTAAAATGTAAAATATAATTATGATTCTTATGAAAATTCTTTTATATTCTCAATAATCATTTCAAAAGTTAATACTTTTGGCATAAGCATAGTAGTGGTCAGTTCATCTCAATTAAGATTCAGTAAATAGTTGTTTTCTCTTAATCTACTACTTTAATGGCATTATTGAATTATTGTATATTTGATTAAATTTGCTTTAGTTGTTATTCTTACAATAGAACTGCATTATATTTCTACCTTAGAAATACCTTAGTCTGTTTCTGAAGTGGTTAAGTGATGCCTTTAAAATTAGAGGTGAAATAGTAACACATATGCCAGAAATCAGAATAAGGTCAGTACAAATAGAGAATGTGTTGGGACAAATGAATCTCCAAGTTTGGTGATTTTGCATAAATAAACAACAGACAAAACACAAATAGAAGATACACAAATAGAAGATAAAGTCTGCAACTTTATCTTTATTATGTACTTCTGTCATCCCTGGTGTGTTATATGATATAAAACTGGGTCAGATAGCAGGAACTACTGAGACTTTTGCTTTATTTTCAAAGTAGTCAATCTAGAAAACCATTGTTATTATTAGACACATGAGAACCTCCATAGCATATTGGTTAAAAACATGTGCTGCCTGGACTCAAATCCAAGTTTTATACTTGTTAGCTGTATGTATTTGGTTAGACTCTCCCTGAAAGAGGTCCTAAAAGTTCCTGGAGAGGGACTCCTTAACTCAGGACAACTGGGGTTCTTTATGTGTGTGATGGAAAAAAATTTTAGCATATGCCTATTAGACACAGAGATTTATTTAGAAAGCAGATATACATTCAAGGGGGAATATGGGTTAACTCAAGAGAGAGCTGCCTTGGAGTAAAGCAAGGCATATACATTTAAGGGCAAATGTGAACTTTCTTGAGAGTTAGTGATGGCCTTGGGGGGGTTTATATATAATTATATATAATTTATACATATATAATGAAACCACTAAAAAGAAACAACTCTATATGTAAAGTATGTGAGGAATGAAGGATATTTTTATTGTTAAAGAAAAACGAGAGTGATTTTTGTCTTAAAAAAAAGATGACTGGTTATTCCGGAATGATAAAGAGGAAAAATATAGAATAAAACCTGAACAAATATGGAAAGCTGTAAGTTTATAGAAAAGTAACTTTCTATTTGTGAAGCTGGCTAAGGTGAATGGTTTTATTTTTAAAATTTAAGTAAAATGAGTCTAGTAGCTTGCTGAGTTTGTTTTATACAAATAAAGTTTTCCTGGATTATAGATCTATTATGAATAATAGACTATAAAAGGATTTTATTTATCCTCTTAATAATTTTCCAAGGAAACAAAGATTCTTTGTCTTATCAAAATATTTACTATTTTTTTGGTTTCTTTGTCAGCTCTTTTCAATAGAATTCAAGTATTGTTTCATAGTGATCTGTGACCTTACTTAATCAAGTATTCAAATTTTTTGACATTTTTGACAGCTTTCCAAAATTAAGTCCTAAATGAAATCTTGACCTCTGCTAAACTTGAATTTCCCAGAGGGCCCCTGGAAAATCTCACAGGATTTTTTTTCTTTTACTTTGTAAAATATTCAGTTTTTTAATATATAAAATTATATGGGAAACATTGTCAAATAAGTGATGTTTATCCTTTCCTAGGTTATACTTGTATGAGGAAATATCATTAATATAAATACTTCAGATACTTCAGAAATTGTATAAATTTCATGGAAATTTGCCAATACTTTCATTGTTCATATACCTTGGCATTATGTTGTCAGTCATAATTCTAGCTCTTATTCAAATGTTGTATGCCACAGAAATAACCAATTCCCTTGCAAATTACAGTCTTTTAAAAAACTTAGTTATTAGTAGTAGTAGTAGTAGTATTTTTTTATTTTTTTTTCAGTGCTGGGGATTGAATCTAGAGCAAGGTCTTGCCAAGTTGCTCAGGCTAACCTTGAACTTGTGGTCCTTTTGCCTCAACTTCCTGAAGAGCTGGGATTACAGGAATGTACCACTACACCTGGCTTTTAATATTTTTGTTTGTTTGTTTCAAAAAATCTATGTTCTCTTCTCTCAAGCTAACTATAGCTTGTGAGAATTTAGTTGATTATGCTTTTGTAAAAAGAAATGAGATATTCATCTTTTCTCCCTACCTGATTTTTCCAGAATTCAAATTTGGACAAATATAAATTGAGTATTCTTATTTTTCATGGCAGTACACTTATCTGTCTCAGTTCAGGAAGAATCTTTTCTCCCTTGGTATGATTGAAAAAACTGGTTTATAATCTGGATTTTGAATGGTATGTCATATTTGAGAATGATGCATTGAATCAGATATGTCCAGACAATTTTCAGAACTAAGGTTGACTTTGTAAAGTCAATGCTTACAAAATTCTCTTGGAAAAACTGACCTGGTACCTGGCTTCTAGGGCTGCCAGTCTTATAGTTGTAAGTAAGGAAGGCCACTTGTTGGAAGGCCCAGAAAACAGGATATTTGGGGTACCTCCGGAGAAGAATTTATCCAAATCTGTATTTAACATGGGAATATTCTGATGTTGAATTCATGGATGGGCTTCAACACCTTGAGAGGTTTTTAAAAGTCTAATCAGATGGCTGGGGTTGTAGGTCAGTGATAGAGCACTTGTCTAGCATGTGTGAGGCACTAGATTTGATTCTTAGCACTACATATAAATAAACAGATTAATTAAATAAAGGTCCATGGACAACTAAAAAAAAATTTAAAAAGGTCTAATCAGAGATTCTTGTTGAAAAATTTTAGCAAAACAAATCTAAGGCCCTAAATTATCAATTATTCTTGCTACCATTATGTAAATAATCAGGCTGAATATAATAAGAACAGACCTATTTTGTAAATAACAGTCAAAAAGGAAGATGATTGTACAGAGAAATTTTATGTTTCAATAGAGAACAATAGTGCATACTTGTGAGTTATTAAATTCTAATCTTTTCATTTATATCTGCTTATAAACTGACTGGATCTGCTATCATATATATTTTGTCAGTTCTTCTAGCTTCTCCCAATAGTTGACTAAATTCTCCAAGTTAACATTTCCAATTTTTTTTTGCCCTTCTTCCTGACTTGGCATTTATTGAAAACTAAAACCTTCCTTTGGTCCTGGAATCCCTGTAAGTCGAACAGGTCAGTCTGTTCTAAAGTTGCCTGCCTTCAGCAAGAATCCTATTAAATATGTTTAGCCAGAATCCCCTCAAGCCCTGTAATTTTCCATTCACCGAATCTCCTTCACCCAAGTCTTGCTCCTTGGCTGTAAATCCCCACTTATTCTTGTAGTATTTGGAATTGAGCTCAGTTCTATACTGAAGTTTTTTCCCCCCACTTTTCCTTTTTATTTTTGAATAAAATCTGTTTTTAAAGCTGGGTGTGGTGGAGCATGCCTATAATCACAGTGACTCCAGAGACTGAGGAAGGAGGATTGCAAGTTCAAAGCCAGCCTCAGCAAATTAGTGAAGCCATAAGCAACTTAACTCTGTCTCAAAATAAAAATAGACAAAGAGGGCTAGGGATGTGGTTCAGGGATTAAGTACCCCTGGGTTCAAGCCTGTTAAAAAGAAAATCTGTTTTTATTGCTTCTGCCGTCTAGTTCTAGTTTTCTTTGACAATATCAATAGTATACAATTTGGAAGAGCAACACTAACAGATACTTCCAACTTAACCTAAACCAGTGACACAAAATTTGAATTGATGCTTTGTGTATATATATATATATATATATATATATATATATTTTGGTACTGGGGATCAAACGCAGGGCACTTAACCACTGAGACACATCTCCAGCCCTTTTACATATTTTATTTAGAGACAGGGTCTTGGTAAATTGCTTAGAGCCTTGCTGAGTTGCTGAGGCTGGCTTTGAACTCATGATGCTCCTGTCTCAGCCTCCTGAGCTGCTGGAATTACAAGCATGCTTCACTCACCTGGCTTTGTGTACAAATTTTTGCCCTGAATATTCAGGATATGGGAGAAGATATGTGGAGATTAGTTCTGATAGAATACAGTGTGCATTGCTATGCAAATAAAAGAGGTGACCTGTAAGTGATAATTTACATTTTTGTAGTCTCAAAGAATAATTGGTGATCAAAAATAATGCTATTTGTTTTTGCTTTATTGTCAAAGGAAGTGCTAACAGTTTCTAATACTGTGAAATTACAGCCTGTAAGTGTGTACATGTTCCTTTGGCAAATTATGAGGAATGATGCTGATAACGTTTCCTAAAGACTATTTCGAGTAACTTACTTGAATGACAAATGACAACTTTTCCTAAAGACTATTTCAGTAACTTACTTGAATGACAAATGACAACAGTTTGTATTTACACAAGTTGAATTGCCTGATCCTTTTCTTTGGGCTCAATTTAAGTTTTCTAATGAAAGATTAAAAAGACAACCAACCAAACAAACCTGAACTGTGATATAATTTAAATATTGATGCTTTCTAATACCTCTCATTAATAATTTCTTTACTTTTAGATAAAGAAGCATATGACTTATGGTCATATATGTTTAAATATCATATCACTAAAAATATAGTATGTATAAAAGGCTTCATGAGAAAATGAAGAAATACTTTTTAGGGCTACAAGCAGTTAGAAAATGGCTTAGAAATCTATTTACTCTGTCTCTCAAATAGAAACAAATGTTCTGCTTTTATTTGTGATATGCTTACTAATTTAATGCTGAATGGAGTTCTGAAACTCATCTTCAGTGATGAATCTTTTATAATCTCTAGATTTACAGTGATTCAATATCCAGGATTGTCTGAAAAAGCCACCACATATTTAGTGCCATCCAATAATCTTCAGAAAGCAGGAGTTTCTAATTTGTGTAAAGTCATAAAAATAGGAACTGATTGGATAATGGGTCCCAGTGTCTTCTTGCTTTGCCTCAGAGTCTTTGTCATTGGGCTAGGTGTTGACAATTTGATAACAGCACAAAGTGTGATCTCTTTAGATGATAAAATAACTGTTGTGGTCCATGTATAATGAATATGGATACTGATACAATATTTGTCACCTTTGTTAAAAAGAAGGTGGTATTTGTTGATAGCTTATAGTGGGACAAACACTATTCTAAATGTTTACTGTGAAGGAGCCAGTATTGTACACATGTACACTGAAGCATGGAGAGAATAAATTACTTATCTGAGCTCACACAGCTATTAATTGGCAGAACTAGAAATTTGAACATCAGTCTGGGAGTAAAGTCTATTCCTGACTGAGGAGAATAGTACTCTAGGAGTCAATGAGGAAGTCAGCTAAACTATAGATATTTTTTATTTTGAAGTTTCTTAAAGTCCTTCTCTATTCTCTTAACAAACAATCTTCTCACAATATTTTCCTTCACCAGGGAATATTTGAATGAGAAGTGGTTGCTAAGAAAGGAATGCTTTGTAGGCAGAGAGAGGAAGGATCACTTTAATGGCCAAAGATTTATTTCCTTTGTCCTAGTCATTGGCTGATAGGCCCCAAAGACAATGTGAGGTTACTCATAATCTATTACTTCTAACCTCCAAGATTCTTTAAAATTGCATCTGAGAGTTTCTTAGTGAATAAATAGTATTGTCTTCTTTCACGAAAAGATTTGTACAGATCATAAATACTTAAAAGTTGAGTTCATAAATCTGCTTTCCTAGAATTATATTTAAAAAGCTTCTTATGCATAGCAATTTTATGTATTTAAAAACATTGACTTCATACTCTGTTTAATAAGTTTAATTTGTCTTAACATTGCTATTTGTCAAAAATAAATGACGGTTCAGTCTTTTAAATATTTTTGTTGTAACTGGATACAATAAATTTTATTTACTTATTTTATTTATTTATTTATATATTCATTCATGCATTTATTTATTTATGTGGTGCAGAGGAGTGAACCCAGTGCCTCTACATGCTAGGCAAACACTTACCTGCAGCCCTGACAATTCAAATTTGTAGTATTGCTCTAAAACATCTAAAAATATGTCTTATGTATTATTTTGGCTTATTTTCAATACACAAATGGTTGACTGTTGTGTGCTGGGTAGAGCTATTTCTCTTTTATATCTAACAATGTCCTCTAGAGTGAAAGGTTAAATCTAACCTGATGAGAAGGGCAGTTTTACAAATATTCTCCAATATGTCCCGAGGGACAGCTTGTTACTTAGAAGTAGCAAAAAACTGACCCTTTTATTTTTGTTTTCATCTAAATATTTTTTTCAAGGATGCTTTTTAAGTAACTGGAAAAACAGAAATAAGTTCCTTCATAAAAAAGTTATTTTATCTTCATATTTGCATATCTTTTTCTTATTTCCTTGTGAATTTAGTGGTATATAATTTTATTTTAAAAATAAATTTTAATAACAATAATAATGTATAATAGTAAATATTGAATAACTTGCCAGAATAGATCAAATGCCCATTATTATGTTCATGATAATGCATTTGTGTTGAAGAATATTAAAAAATTGAGAATAAACCTATTCCTGGTATTTAAATACTTATCTCCGCTGTCTTTTGTAACACAGTACGATCCATATTGATTCTTAAAGTCGACTTGATTAAAAAGTTGTCAATTAAATTATGATATTACTATTAATATGTTTCCCTTTTATTACAGAAGAAAATATTCAGGAAACATCACAAGTGAAGAAAAATTTGAGTGAAAAAGTTTCTCTGTATAGAGGTGACATCACATTGCTAGAGATAGATGCTATAGTCAATGCGGGTGAGTAGTTCAGTTTTCTGTGATATGTTCTATTATATCAAAATATTTTTTCTAAACAGAAATCGAAGTAATTTAGAAAAATATTCTTCCTGGTATAGAAATGTCTTATGTATTTTCTTCTTGATTAAAAACCTTGAGGATTTATTTTATGCATGTACTACAATTAATGTGCTATCTGCAATACCTTCTAGCATGAGAGATACTAAGTTGAGACTAGGGTTCTGGACCATTGGAGAAGTGGCAAATTATTACAGAAAGTCTTGCAGGAGGAGTTTTAGCAGCTATATGATTATTAGTTTCATGCTTGAGTTAATAACTGGCCAAAATAGGTGGTAAAGAGATGATTGAACTCTGTCAGGTAAAAGTAAAACCCAATTATTCCTATGATTTCCAAACTTCAGTTGTTTGGTTTTAGATTTTCATTTTAATTATGAAATACTTCATTTTAGCAGTCATAGTTTAATTGTTTTAATAATTAATAGTCTAATTTTCCTATTTAACATTGGGGAAATATAACATGTTATTTATGGTGGTCTATGTTTTCTGTATATTTTATAATGAGGTTATATATCAAAAAATACATAGTAGTTGTGATCCTATAAAAAATAAAAGGAATAAATATAAGATATTTAATGACTTTAATTTGTGTTTTAAAAAGTAAGACCCTTTACAGGTTGAAATTATCAAATGAAAAACAAATTTGGACGTATTAAGGAGAGGTTTTATCACAAAAAGCTATTAACATAAGGACAGAAGGATGATTGCCATGGGGGAAGGAAGAAAATTGCAACAGAGAAAACCATTTTGACCATTCAATCTACAAGCATCTCCAGGGTTAAGCAGAAAAGTATTTTTGTTTTTATAGGGAGAAATAAACAAGGCTAGAAGGAAGTGGGTGTGGGGGAATGGGAAGAGGGGCTGGTATGATTGGACAGTAATATCTTTCTCTGAAGTCAGTTGATTGTTGGCAGGAGCCATTAAAGAAGGGTTGTTGACCTTCCATTGTTGAAGGGTAGGCCAAAATAAGAAGCCTGAGTAAAATTTGGTCCAGTTCACAGACATTTATGAACCAGATAATAATTGAAAACAGGTAATTATGTATTCGATAAAGAATGGGAATTTGGAGGTTCTTTGTCTGGCGGTGTCATAGGTTACAAGGGGGTCATCTGTGAGTTTTATCAAAGTCACGAGGAAGAATGGTTCTTCGCAGTAAACCATTTCTGAGAACACAAGAAGGTGGGTAATTTCTGGACTGTCATTATTTTCTAGGAGTGCAGGGTTCAGGTCAAGTTCAGCATTGTATTAAGATTCCTTCTGGTGGGGTTTGGGGATTTAGCTTAGTGGCAGAGCCCTTGCGGGCAAGGCCCTAAGTTAGGTCCTTGACCCTAGGGGAAAAAAGGGAGGAAAAAGAAAAACAAAAACAAAACCATAGCAAAAAACTAAGGGAAAAAGAGATGCCTTCTGCTGATGAGTAGGAAAATGCCTTGGTAGGTGAAAAGAAGGATCTAATGAGAACTGGAACACCTTTCACAATTCTGGGGACCTAGCTGGAAGGCTGAAAACAGATTGTTCTTCCCTCAGAGGTGGGTATCAGTTACTTTCTATGTAGCAGCTTTGCCATAATCAGTGCTGTTTTCTCCTTTTTTCCCCAATGCCTCTGTACTGCCTTTCTTCACTGTTACTTCTGTGCTTCTCTAAAATGTAAACTTTTTCTTGAGAAAGGAGTCTGGGTCATTTAATCTCCATGCCCTATGTCTCACTCCTTTTGGATAAAATTTCATCCTCATGTCACCTTACAGGCTATATAGGTCTCCCTTATATCTAGTTCCTATAAAATGTTCAGTTTTTGGCCCCGGGTATCAAGATGCTTTGCTTTGACTTCTGGGGACTCTGGGGAGAATAAGTCCTTGAAAAGGGTCTCATTATCTCCTCTCTAGTACAGAGTTCTAGTTAGATATTTTGTCAGTTAAGAAGTCATCAGTGATTTATTATAACTGAAATTCTATAAATATTTGAGCTTTAATTTTATAATATTTAAATATATATCTCTATTTGTGAAGATACAGAAATTTGTATGTATGGACATATGGATACTATTGATGACATCTACTTCCTTTTGGAATACTTGAAGACTTAAAGACGCTCTCATGAGTTTTCTCTTTTGTTATTAACATAACATTGAATTTTCTATATTAGTACGCTTAATTTCAGAAATATGGTCTATTGGCTTTTAAAAAATTCTGTACCTGTATTTTCCCCCTTAAAGCACAAAATGGTGCCTTTTCTACTTTTCGTGTCACTTCCAAAAGTAATGCCCTATCCTTATAGTCTTAAAATCTATTTGATACTATATATTTGTCAAAATTAACCAGATGCAATTGAATTTGTAGTACCTATGACCAATAGCTTATTCAGCACTGGGGACTTTACACAGTGACATGATTTGGCTCTGGTTTTAAAGATTATTTATTTGATAAAAATATTTAGGCAATTAATTGAAATAAAAATAAAATGATTATCCCATTATCATTTTGATTCTTTCACATTTTATCTTGTTCTTGCTTGTATGTATAATTTTTTCTTAAATGCTGCATGATGAATTGACCTGCAAATAGGTAGCAACCTTTGTTCACTGCCCTTTGGCATCTTTAGCTTACCTTTCCGGCTGTGCTGATTGTCATTTGGCCATGTTCTGGCCAAATCAGAAGGACAACCTCATCAGGAAATTCCTGGGTTGATGGGAAAGAAATGCCAAGTGTATAGTGTAATGACTCTATTTACAACTTTCTGCTGTGCAGTTTGTTTGCCTGGTGTGGGAGGAGAGGCACAGCTGTTAACCTCACAGATGAACAAGGTAACATGTCAGGAAACTCTGGAGCTGCCTCTAGTGAGAGGGGAGTCAGAGGCAGTGCCTTCCAGCCATAGTGTGAAAGCAACCCAGTCATTACATTCTATTAGATTTCTAAGATTCTCTTTCCAGGTCTACATTATTACATTGAAACACTTGGTCTTAGTAACTATGAATGGAATAATTTGATATTTTAAACTCCTTTCTAAAAAGTACATTTTAAATTTCCTTAAACTTCTATAAATGTTACCCAGGTTAAGCCTCCTATACAATCTTTTATCATATGGTTACATTTTCATAAAATAGGTTTTGTAGGTGTGATGGTAGCAGGGAAGTATCACAAGGTTAGAATCAGTCCGACCTAGGTTCAAATTCAGATTCTCATATCCAGGGCTATTTTTTGTTAAATTTTTATTTTGAAATAATTATAGGAAATTGTTTAAAAAAGAAAAGTGAAAGAAAAGTGAAAAGTCAAAGAGTCCTTCCTATGTAGCCTTCCTATGTAGCCTTGTGTAAACTTCCCACAATAGTGACATTTTGTAAGCTCTGGTACAATATAAAATCCAGGAAATTTATATTCGTATGTAACTATTATCTAGACCTAGACTGTATACTTTATTCAGTTTTCATCATTTTAACCTACATTTGTTTGTGTGTATGTATGTGTGTGTGTGTGTGTGTATTTCAGTCCCATGTACAGATTTATGTAACTACCACATAATCCCAATAAAGAACTATTTTTTTTTTTAAATCCTGGGGATTGAATCCAGGTGTGCTTAACCACTGAACCACATCCTCAGTCCTGTTTTGTATTTTATTCAGAGATAGGATCTCACTGAGTTGCTTAGGGCCTTGCTAAGTTGCTAAGTCTGCCTTTGAACTCATGATCCTTCTGCCTCAGCCCTCTGAGCTGCTGGGATTATTTGCATGCACCACTGTGCCAGGCCAGAACTATTATATTTTCATGAAAAACTCCCCCATGATAACTTGTTTGGTATTCATATCACCTATCTACCCTATTCCATGTTCTCCATCTCCATAGTTTTTTTCTTTTTAAGAATGTTTTATGATGCTGCAGTTAATGTGGAAATGCAGATATTCCATTTATGTATTCATTGAAATTCCTTTGGCTATATAACTTAGAAATGAGATTACTAGATCTTATGACACTTCCATTTTTAGTTTTTTTGGAGACTCTTTATACCATTTTCCGTAATGTCTGTACCGTACATTTGCTTTTATCCAGTTTACATTCCTACCAACAAGAGTTCCCTTTTTTCAACATCTTCTCTAATTCTTTCTTTTTTCTTTTTGATAAAAGTCATACAAACAGATGAGATATCTCATTTTGATTTTAATTTGCATTTCTCTAATGATTAGTGATGCCAAGCACTTTTTCAGGTACCTAACTAGCATGTCTTCTTTTGACCATTTATGTCTTTCTTTTTTTTAATTTTTTTTATTTTAGAAATATCTATTCCTTTGCCCATTTTAAAATCCTGTTATTTACTTTCTTGCTGTTGGTTTGTTTGAATTCCTTATATATTTTAGATTTTAACCCTTTATTAGATGTATGGTTTACAAATATTTTTTCATATTCTGTGAGTGGTCTCTTTGCTTTGTTAATTGTGTCCTTTGCTTTGCTGAAGATTTTTAGTTTGATGCCATCCTGTTGATCTATTTTTGTTTTCATTGCCAAAAAAATCGAAATCATAGAACTAGAGAGTAAAGTGATGGTTACTAGAGGTTGGGGGTTGAAAATGGGGAGGGAGGGAATGAGGAGTTGTCAAAGGGTGCAAAGTTTTAGACAGAATAGGTTTTGAGATTGATGACATAGAAGAAGGATTATAATTAATAATGCTATTTCAAAATAATGAGTAAATTTTAAATGTCTCATCATAAAACTGATAGGTACACAAGGCAATGAATGTGTTAATTAGGTTGATTTACTCAATCCACATTGTATATATGTGTCAAAATATCACATTGGTCTGTATACATATTTTCAATTAGGATTTATTAATCAAAAATGTTAAATAACAAAACTATATAAATGGAATCATGCAGCATGTAGCTTTTTTTTTTTTTTTTTTTTGCAGTGCTGGGTATGGAACTCAGGGCCTTGTGCTTGAGAGGCAAGCACTCTACTGACTGAGCTATCTCCTCAGCCCAGCATGTAGCATTTTGATGTTGACTTTTTTCATATGATTGCTAGTTTATCTGATAAGCACATGGTTAGCTTTATAAGAAATTGCTAAATTATTTTGCTTAGAGGCCGTGGAATATTGTAAACAAACCCCTCAGTAATGTATGAGAGATTCAGTTTTTCCATATCCTTGTCAGTATTTGGTGTTATAATTATTTTTTATTTTAGTTGTTCTAAATGATAGGTAGTAACATCTCATCATGATTTAAATTTGCATTTTCTAAGGATTAATGATGTTGAAACTTTTCCATATACTTATTTGCTGTATGTTTCTTTTCTTTGGTAAAATTTGATGACATCATTACTTTTTTTGGGGAGGTGAGTGGGTACCCAGGATGGAACTCAGGGGCACTCAACCACTGAGCCACATCCCCAGCCCTATTTTGTATTTTATTTAGAGTCAGGGTCTCACTGAATTGCTTAGTGCTTCACCATTGCTGAAGCTGACTTTGAACTCGTGGTCCTCCTGCCTCAGCTGCTGGGATTACAGACATGGGCCACCGTGCCTGGTGATTTATCATTACGTTTATAATGGGTCTCAGTGCTATTTTAAGATCATTGTGAAGTTTGGGCATTCTTATTTTTTAAGATTCTGCCCTAAATCATATCTGACATGTATTAATATACTATAAAACCACATTAAACATAATTACTTAAGAGAGAGAGAGTGACTCCTCTGGAGAGTAGGGGACCAGTTCGTACCTATGGGAGTGGTGGTGTCTTGCCCATTTATAGATTTTAGATTTCCTTTCTTCTCATGCCTACTTGACCAAAATGCGGGAAGAGAGCCATCCAGGGGGTGATTGCCTGTGTTGCAAAGTGTGGTCTTTCTCCTCCCTGCAAGGGGTTAGCAACTGGTTGATGGGGAAGTGCTATCTACTTACTTTCTTTTCTTTGATATTCAGCTATCTGTCCTCAGTTTATTTTTGCAGCATTTATACAACTTTGTATTCATTTCACCAAATGCCTTTGAAGAATTACCATTTGTGATTAAAACACAGATAAGATATTTCATATCTTCTTAACTCTCTAGCGATTCTGATCAGATTAAAATGATCATGCGTTTAGGAATTGTGACAGGTCAGGAAGGAAATTTCTTTTCATATCATATAAAACAAAGGTAGCTTTAGTTAAACTCAACACTTTCCTAAAATCAGGCCTTATTTTGAAAATGGTGTAATCATGAAAGTTAATTTATTCATCAAATTATATATGCATGAACGTTTGTGGGATGGTAGCAAACATGGGTCTAGAGCAACATCCAACTTATAACTTAAATTGAACCTTTAGTTTGCTCTGAGGAACCTACTACTGCCCATATTTCACATTTGTGAAAATGAGGCACAAGGAAGTTAAAGCAGGAATTTTAACTCAGACTGCCTACTGTCTTCAGTGTTAACAAGGAATTCTCAACAAACAGAATCTTTTTACCATATTTAGAGTTTAATTGCCATTTCTATGACCTTGGGCCTGATAAGCACACATCATTTTCAATTGAAAGGGCCCATTATAGGGCTGCCTTCTTATCAACTCTTCAGGAGATATTGATATTTGAGTAGAACAGTATTCTTATTTGTATTCCACATTTGCTATTTTTTGATTGACAATGGTAAATTTTGTGTTATTATAAAGGAAGATTTGATCATTTTGATAAGAGAGAAGGTTGATAATTATTTTCAACATTCTTCTGTAGTTTAGCTTTCTAATTACAGAAACACCCAATGTTTGCATTTAAATAAGGACAGAAGTAAATATTTTAGTTTGACAAAATATCAGTACAAAGGCAGCAACTTTTTCAGTACACATTCCATTTTTATAACTTTGAAGAAAGCAAAGTTATGGCATGAAATTTCCCCAACTTCCTTTGACTCTGAGATGCAATGTGATTTGCTTTGTTAAGTTTTAATTTTATGACACATCATATCTCTGTCATGTCCAAAATTAAACTTTAAAGCAGAGTTATATTTTCCCACACAGGGGTTATGAACAGAATAAATTACCGGAGAAATGTTTAAATGAATGTAGAGGTATAGGGATGTTGACTAGGCTAACTACACCTTCCCACATAAACAGCTTGTTAATGTGCAATCAGTGACTGGAGTTGCCATGAACTTGGAGCTTAATGAACAGGTGGAGAAAGAGGATGAATACCAAACCAAAATGGATCTGACAGCTTATCAGGCAATTTCACTGATCGCTAATCCATTTCATTTGGCAACTTAATTTATCACACAGTTAGAATTTTCATCCCATGGGTTTTCAGGGGGAAATTAATTCAGAAACATGTCCAACACTACTGGGTTGAAGAGACCATCTTAAGCTTTGTGAGGACAGTTAGAAATAAATTATTTTAAATTCAGAAACCAGGTTTCCCTTATGATTCCATTTGTGTTTATCCGGTTCTCTCTTAAAATATTTATATACTGTTAGTATCTGATGATATAATTGCAACACTGCATTAAGTTTATTCATATAAGAAAATTTCTAAATTAAATTATTAGTTTAAATTAATTGGTGAAATAATCACTGAAATATGTTAGTGACCTTGTTAATATAATTGTCTTTACATATAGAAAAACCAGAATATGTTTATAGCATCCCTAGCAAGAGATAATGAACAGAAGAAATTATTTCATAAAGCTCATAGTTTTTACATCTTCTAAGTGCTTACAAAATGTCTTTCTTAGACTCATTATTTTACTTCAACATATATATTAAAGCAATATTCCTGACAATAAGGAAGAAATGCGACCTGCCTCTTACAGTTTACAATCTGATTCTGCTTGGAATTCACAGGGATGAGCTTCCTTAAATGGTGTTGGCTTAGGAACTGGCTATAGTTTAAAATAACTTCATAATCAAAAACACATTTTCTTCACTTTTTAAAGATTTGATTTATAGTGAATAGAAAGTTAAATTGAATATTGATCCTTGAAAAGCAAATGTGTCTTGTAAAACAATGACAGAACAAAAGAACACAATAGAAGATGATCGAGTGATTTATTGTCCAAAACCTAGAGATTGGCACCTCCCCCTTATATGTCATCTTCTCTAGGCATCTGTAGCTCTGTGAGCATGATGAGGATGAAGTGTTAGAGGAGATAAGTTGCACCCTGACATGAACTGTTACATTTTATAAGATGATTGAGGAAAACTGATAACAAATCATTTATAAGAAGGAATTTGAAAAATGAAGAATGAGGCACAAGATCAATAAGATCTATCATATAACTCCAGGAAGGGACACCAGGAAATTTTTTATAATTTTTCAAACCCTGAGGTACCTTCAAAAGAATTTAAGTCAGTGAAAAATAATCAAGACAACAAAAAACAAAACAAAACAAAAACCACAAAGTGGGATAATGCTATCGTTGATTGGATATGTCAGGCAAATTTTGCCTGTTATTCTATGACCAGGCTTGTTAAACTAATAGCTTCCTAATCTAGAGGGTCTCCGTGTTGAATCATCCTGGCATCCTTCCCAAATTCCCCTTCTGATTCTTTGGTGTTTTCCCCTGGAATATAGTGCACACCTTCAACCTTGTCATTTCGGCAACTGGACTTTGTTTTCTACCTTTGATGGAAAATGGTCACTGAGTCTAGTACTAGCCCTTGGGAATCAAGCCCAAAGTAAAAAAATCCATAGGACATCGTTTTATTTTCTTTCTGTAAGAGCAGTGATGTGTCAAACTTTAGTGGGCATCAGAATCACTCTGACATTGCTGCTGTTGCTGCTCTTGCTATTGATGGCAAGGGTGATGAGAGTAAGAAGAAAAATAAGAAACAAAAAGGGGAATGCTCCTCTAATGGATACATTTGGACTTTATGGTATTTCCGATTTATTAAACTATTGACTCTAACTTCTTTCTATTTAACACTAACATTTTCATATAATTTTATACAGCTCATAATTATAATTCTGAATTTCTTTATAGTATATTTTTATATCCTGTTCCTTCTAATACTTCACTTCTCCATTACCTTTGTGTCTCTAATAAAATCCCATTTATGTTTCAAGGTTCCACTTAGTTTTCTAAGTTTCCTCATTTCTGTTGACTTTTATGATCCTAGTACTTTATAATTCACTATAGAACTTTTGATATTAAATCTTTTTTCTTTTAATGAAAATTATGGGAAATGAGATACATCAGAACATGGATCATACAACTCTGTGTCTTAATGCCTTACTCACTGATAGTCACATAGTAGGCACTCAGCAAATATTTGCAGATTACAGAATCATTCTAAGGTCTGGGAATAGAAGAATGAATGAGATGTGGTTTCTGGATTTGATGCTCAAAGTATACTGACAGAGAGAGGTAGGTAGATATCATGTAGAAATTATTATTTTTAGAGTTGTGTATATAGTTCTAGGAAAACCCAGAGGAGACTGATTTATGCATACCATAGCTTTTTGTTTCTTATGATTTTTCATTTCTGTATTTGCAGCAGTGGTATGGGCAGGCTAAGAAGTACTAATATATTTGTGACTCTTGATTTTTCTTGTCAATTATTTCCAAAGAAATTCTGTTCCCTCAAATGTGCATTGTTTGCTCATGTTACTTTCTCATTTAAATTTGGTATCTTGAAATATTTTTTTTTCCCAAAATGATAAAACCTTCTTTAATAATCATGGTGGTCTCAAGATTACCTTTGTCCCTCTGAGTATACAGGCTCCTAGTAATACTTGGGACTGTAAATTTGATGATTATTTTCATGATTATATTATATGGTACCCTTGCCTTTCAGGTTATCCTGATAATATTCTGAACTTACTTTAGAAATTCTGACTACACTAGTCCTTTTAAAGTACAGTTTTTTCTGTACTTATGGCCTACAGAAATGCGAGTTAATAAATGGATTGTTTAGAGATATTATATTTGTGGCAGTTTGCTATCCATGAAAAAAGGAATACAATAATATTAGTGGTTTGTAATATTTGTTACTTATATGTTTTCTGATTTATTTATGGGTTTTGCTTTTACTATAATTTTGCTTTTTATATATTGAATCTGTTGAACTTTTTCTTGATGATATCTAGAACTTCTTCAAATTTTATAAGGCATTAGGGTGATGTGGGTAGAACTCAGGATTTGAATCCGAGTCTTAAATGATGAATTTGTTGGACTTTGTCACTAGCATCCTTTGTGCATGGTAATTTATAACCTTTCAACCTAAACATTGACTATTTCCATTACTGCTTAACTAAGGAGAAATAAAAAGAAATCCTCCTTTGGAAAAATTTGGGGATTTTCTGGCTCACTAAAAGCATTCCTTTTGATGTCTGAATGGAACTTTTTAATCTAATATTTCAATGGGGAGCTAACAAAGGAGGAAAGCACCCTAGAGCTCTGTCATTAGTCCTTCCTTTCACTGTAATTCTTGGCAAGAGAAAACTTCTCCAAAGGTTTTTTTGTTTTTTGTTTTTTTGTACCAGGGATTGAACCCAACTATGCTTAACTACTGAGCCACATCCCTAGCCCTTTTTATTTTTTATTTTGAGACAAATTTTCACAATGTTGCTTACAATCTCATTAAGTTGCTGAGGCTGGGGACTGTGACTGTGGCTCAGTAGCAGAATGCTTGCCTGGCACATATGAGGCCCTACATTTGATCCTCAGCACCACATAAAAATAAATTAATAGAATATTATGCTAAGTGAGATAAGCCAATTCCAAAAAACAACTGCCGAATGTTTTCTCTGATAAGTGGATGATGATATATAACTGGGGTGTGGGGAGAGGGTAAGGGAAACAAGGAGGAATGATGGATTGTGTAGGGGAAATGAAGGGTGGGGAGGGGACGGGGTAAGGAAAGATAATGGAATGACACAAACACCATTACCCTGTGTACATGTATGATTACACAAATGGTGTGACCCTACTTTGTGTATAAGCAGAGAAATGAAAAGTTATACCTCATTTGTATACAATGAATCAAAATAATAATAATAATAATAAAGAAAGCAAAAAAAAAGGTATTGTGTCTATCTATAACTAAAAAAAAAAAAAAAATTAGAAAAAAAAAGTTGCTGAGGCTGGCTTTAAAACCTTCGATCTTCCTGCCTCAGCCTCTTGAGCTGTTGGGGTTATGGGCCTGCACTACCATGCTGAGCCAAACTTTCATTTTTATTCCATCTTTTTTCCAGACTTTCTGAATGACCTAGATGTAACTTATTACCTGTAATGGTCAGTGTTGTTCCGATCTAGAATAGGCTTCTGGAATAACCTTCTGTAAGAGAATGAGTTTTCAGTTTTCTTCTATGAATGTAATATTAAACTCAAAAGCATAGTTATAAATGGCAATATAGTAATTGATTTTTAATATCTGTCCATATTATTGATCATTATTGATGCTTCAGGTATTTCTGTAACATTTCTGAACTGATGTTGAAAGCATCCTACACAAGGGAATCCTTACTATTATGGATCATTTGTTATTTCAACATATGGTGGTAAGTATCTATTAAAGGCCTTGTTATTTTTTGCCTTTCTCATTTGGCATTTTATGCTAAATAGCCTGTACTAAGAAAATTTTTAATGCCAGAAAGGAAAGTACATATATTTATTTTTCTGCTTGACTTAACAGGAAGACTTGGGTTTTATATAAGCAAAATCTAGTAGCAATACAGAATTTAAGACAGTATTTTGATTTTTATAAAGTAAATGTGTGATACTTTTTTCAAGTATGGTATTTCTATTAGAGCAGGGAGATAAGTAGGGAAATGAGAACAGTTTAATTATGATCCCGTCCAGAGTACATAGTCCACTGGGTGTGGTGGCACATGCCTGGTACCACCCTCCCCACCCCCCAAAAAAAGAATACATAGTCATTGTGTATAGGTTAGGAAGTTAGAAAGTGATCCTATTATGTCATGTAGATTTTTTTTTTTGGTGGGGGACTGGGGATTGAACTCAGTGGCACTTAACCACTAAACCACATCCCCAGCATCTTTTTGTATTTTATTTGGAGACAGGGTCTCATTTTGTTGCCTAGTGTCTTGCTCAGTTGCTGAGACTGGCTTTGAACTCATGATCCTCCTGCCTCAGCCTCCTGAGCCACTGGGATTACAGGTATGGGCCGCCATGCCCAACTTCATGTCATACAGTTTTAAAGATTGACAGGAATCAAAAGATAATCCAGGACAGATGCTTCACGTTACAGATGGGAAAAATGAGCCATAGAAAGAGGAAGTAACATGCTCATTTACATGCAGGCATTATCTGACAAAACCATGAGTAGGAATTAGGACTCTACACATCTGTACTTTTCCTCAGTTCAGTTCCATGTACTACTTAATCATACTTAATTTATTAAAAACTGGACATGTTCTTCATGATATGAAATTATTCTGTAGGTTGGATTCTGAATTATTTTTAGCACTCAACCTCTTTTCTGTAGTATTGAAGCAGTATGGTTATTATTAAAATCTCCAGTGAAACTTCTGTTTTGAAATATTTGTTTAGATGAAAATGGGTGGTGACTGAAACCTCTGACTGACGCATTATAGTTAGCCTAATTGAATTTTTGAAGATTTTCGTAATGTATTGTTGCTGAGCTATTTTGGTTTGTTGTTGATTGGAGAAAGAAAACACCTCTGTAAATATACTTTCTGCTTTTATATTGATCTCCTCTTGCTTGAAATGATAAAACTAAAAGAGGCATTGTTATGTCTTTTAATGAAAGTATTGATTTTTTGTTTGTGTGAAAATATCTTAGTTGTTAAGTGGCTTTATTTATTTTATGTTTTAGGAATATACTTCTTTTTTTTTACTGATATTGAAAATCTGTAATTGGTCTAAGGGTTACTTCAGTTACTACCTTTATAAAAGTTGGTTTTCTTTTCAATTTAGAGATATGAGTGAATCCTTTTTCCCCTTTAATTTTTCCTACTGTATAAAAGGCATATTTTCTAGATTTCTCTAGGCTACTAATAATATCATATAGGTCTTGGGATAATTCAGTCCTCTGTCATTGGTGAATATTCTAACCCCGATCGTTGTATTTACTTTCAGAAATGGTTTTGTAAAGTAACAACTATATTTGTACTTGCAACTAGTCCAGTAGTTTGAATTTGAATCCTTTCTTTCTCTCAGTTATTCTTCAGTGAAGGTAACTTAATCCCTTTTGAATCTGTTTCCTTGTTTTTAAATAGGAGACAATAATAGAGTCATTGTGAAGATCAAGAAAAACATAGCATACATCCCAGGCACAATTGTCATGTTCATAAATAGTAGCTGTAAAAATAGTGTACCTAGGGAAAAATTTTTTTTCTTTTGAAAAAATTTTAAAGTAAGTATTTTGAAACAGTCTTCTTAGCAAATATTTAATTCATCCATTTACCTCTGTGATCAGTTAGTCTAAATTCTTTTCTCCTATTCAAAAAACATGGCATTGTCTCATTATATAAGAAGGTCCCCAAAGATGATCCTATTAAAGCATATTTATTTTTTTCTATAATAAGATGGAAAGTACTTTTTTACAAGGTGTCAGGACAAATGTTTGAAATTTCCTTCTGGTAAACTCTCTAATTCTGGGAGTAGCACATATTTGGATAGGAGACAGTAAATGATTGATGGCAGTATCTTGTGTAGAAATTCTGCACAATTATTTAATAGTTTCGTCTGTTCACTTCTCACCTTTGTAACCTTGACTTTCCCGTCTTAGATTCCAGAGGTACTCAGATGCCTCTCCCCACAGAGTTCATGTCTATCCGGCCTACAAAACCTCATTTCTAGTGTACTTGATAACAGTTTCTCACCATTAGAGATTGTGTAGCATCTTTGAAATTGTAGTTTAATTCAAGCATTGAACCAAACCAGTGTTTTTTTGCTTGTTTGTTTTTGATGAGGTTATAGTCAGGCAAGAGAATGAGGCGTGATATTGTGTGGTAACTTGGAGAAATTAGCTTGCTTCTTGCCTCATGAACAAAGGCAGAGGATAAGGTTCATGATTTTCAGTACAGTATTTGAGCATAGACATGAGTATAATTTGCTGACATTGCAGAAAGCATTTGGTTCTTAATTTAGAAGCTCTATTTTAACCAAACATAGTATGAATGTCAGAAAACTTAAATGATTAATATAATTATTGTACCTTTAACATTGATTAGAGCACCTGTTTTTCTCCCTGACCTAACATATGGGATCTCTAGTTAACTTTTCAGTGTGTGCCTTGCCTTTGACTATTTCTATCGCATCTCAACAAACTTTCTTGGTGGTCTTGTAGTATCGGCCATAATCTTTCTCTCCTACTCAGGCTTTCTTTGTTTGAAGAAGCCTCACCTTTGCTGGCACTGAAGCATCCATTGTGCAGGTGTGAGGAGGAAGATTGTGACCTCAGGTACAAGCTTTACCTGTTCACCTTTGCCCTCCCAAGATATCTTTCAGCTCTTCATATGGGTAGTCTTTCTTAGAGATGAAAATCTCAAGTTCTGCATTCCCAGAAATGAGCCTACATAAAGAAGTCTTTTAAAATAGACAACTTAAAAAAAAATCTAAAATCTGAAGGCAGAAGAAATTATCATTGTTTAAGAATGGGAACCTTTCTGCTGGTCATGGTGGCACATGCCTGTAATTCCAGCGACTCAGAAGGCTGAGGCGGGAGGATCACAAGTTCAAAGCCAGCCTCATAAACTTAGTGAGGCTCTAAGCAATTTAGTGAGAACCTGTCTCAAAAAAAAAAAAAAAAAAAAAAAAGATAATGTTTCTGGGTAACATTTCTGACCCTGAGTACATTGGGGAAGAAAGGAGATGACAAAAAATTGAAAGTAGAGAAGAGGATAAGTAAAGGGTGGGAAAACAAAAAATGTCTGTGATTAGCATTGGAAATATTCCCCTCAAATTTTTTAGACATAAAATTTAGTAGTTGCCTAAGGGTGTTTCCTTTTCTCCATTGGTATTTAAAATATATCCTTTACCTTCCTGAGTGAGTTTAGATTTTTCTTTCTAGCTTCCTTTATACATAATTAATTTTTTTAAAAAAAGAGACATGTGATAGTGCCAGTGGTATTTTTTCCTTCTTTTTTTGGTCTTGAACCATTTTTTCTTTGCTCCACAAAGTATATGACAGTCTTCAAAGGACGATTTGTTTCTACTATATGCATGTATACAATACTAGAGGCAATGTGACCAAGATATAATATTTTACTTATGAATGTTTCTTAGAATTGGTATCAACTTATTTTTCATTTCTTTTTTTTTTTTTGATGCTTGAGTTAAAACTTTATCATTTTATCTCATGTCTTAGTCCATATCATGTGTCTTAGGAATATATCATGTGAGCTACTTCTTATTCAATTACCTATCCATTAAAACTAGGTATCCACTAGGGACTTAGGGGCTTAATGTGCTTCTCTTTTACCTCCTACACTGTTATAACATTAGCTAAATTGACTATTTAAAATAACCCTAATATACTTACTCTTCTTCCCAGTGTCCTTTGTTTTTTTTTTTTTTTTTTTGTATTTGTTTTTGAAATCAGGGAACTAGGGGTACTTTACCACTGACCTACATCCCCAGTTCTTTTATTTTTTATTAATTTTTTATTTTGAAACAAGATCTCACTAAGTTGCTAAGACTGGCCTCAAATATTGATCAGCCGCCTGAGTTGCTAGGATTATATCATATTGCCATGCCTGGTTCCCAGGTATACCTATTGTATATTTAAAAATCTCATCTGGTACTTGGTTTAATTGCTTGGAATTTCTTGTGTCTCAGCCTTCTGAGTGACTGGGAGCCACTGCACCTGGGTGTTTTTTTTTTTTTTATTAACAATCTTTGAATTTAAAATAAATATTGGAATATATTTAGTTGATTGCAATTATGTATAAAATTTTGCACTTCTATTGTTAGATTTTTGGATTTCCTTCTTCTAAGAGATAGAGACCTTTGCAAGACACTTTGTTTCTCAAAAACATATCATTGGAGTGAATGTCCAATGATAGTGGAGTGAAACAGACATTGTTACCTCATGTACATGTATGACCGCATGATGTGATCCTGCAATATGTATAATCAGAAAAATGAGAGATTATGCTCTATTTTTGATCTATCAAAATGTATAAATGCATTCTACTGTCATATACAACTAATTAGGACAAATAAAAACAATAAAAAACATAGCAAAGCAAACCACAAAAACAATACATTTGGCAGATAAGTTCCAATTGATAGTTAATGTTCTTTGAAGAGAATAACAACATACACATTTATTAATTAGGGTTCTATTTCTAGTTTACTTTCATTGTTAGACATTTTTTTCTTTTAAGTAAGATGACTATTAGGGTTCTCCAGAGGAACTGCTAAATATATATATTCATTAAAGCAATTGCTTCATATGCTTATGGAGACTGACGTTCCACGATCTGCAGTTGACAAGTTTGGAGACCCAGGAAAGTCAGCTTTGTAGTTCTAGTCCAAAGACTGGCAGGTTTGAAACTCAGTAAAAGCTGATATTTTAGTTTGAGTCCAAAGGCAGTCAAGTCAAGTAGGAAGGACTCTGCTATTTGTGAGAGGGTCAGTCTTTTTGTTCTGTTTAAGTCTTCAACTTATATAAGGCCTTCCCACACCAGAGGGAGCAATATGCTTTACTCACTCTGCCAATTTAAATGCTAAACTCATCTAAAACCACCCTCATAGAAATACCCAGAGTAATACTTGACCAAATATCTGGACACTCTGTAGTCTAGTCAAGTTGGCACATACAGAGACCTAAAAATTATTTGTTGTACATTTTACATTTTTATCATGGATGTAGGCTAAATTGCAATCTTCAATATTTAATTCAACTACAATAGAGTTACTAAGTTATCAATAAATCATTATCACTCTGATTATTTTAAATACAATTTGCACATCCCTAAATCAGAAAATTCAAAATCCAAGGTGCTCCAAAATCCAAAACTTTTTGAGTGCTAACATGGTACACTAAAATTATTATATAAAATTATATTCAGGCTATATGTATAAGACAGATATGAAATATAAATGAATCTCAGACTTGAGTTTTATCCCCAAGGTAGTATAATGCTTTCTTTTGATACTGGCAACTGCAACAGTGAGCTACAACTTTTAGTCAGCCTAAAAAATCACCAAGATGAAAAAAAAAAAATACAGTATTGCTACTGTAATGTTCAGGACGTTAAGTGTATGAAATGCATTTTTGTTTTATGATATTTTCAGGTTTTTTTTTATATAACCCCATTTTAAGTCAAGGAGCATCTAATTGTAATATGCCACAGAAATCTCTTTCATGAAAGCTTATTGCCCTGTTTGTTGGAAGTACAATATTAGAGATTGTCTCAGATGCAGGGAGTCAGCCTGACTATGATAATACCCTTCCCAGTGACTACTATGGAACTATCAAGGTCTTGCCATTTTGGCTTAACTCAGGGTAACTTTGAAGGGCCATTCTAGCTCCAGAAGTCCCAGTGGGATCAACCAAGACTGTTGCTAGATCTGTATCATAGTTGTTTCTTCCTATGTCAAAACCTGCTTCATTCTTATCCTTTTCCACAGGTTTGTTCTCAGAGGTAGTACTTAATTAACATCCTCCATCTTGGTTAGGTATTCTGTTTCCCAGAGAACCAATGTTTGATGTGGAGTTTTTTTGAATCTAGACCTTATTTATCACCTGATTTCAACAATATTTGGCAGCCTGTTTCATATCAAGTCACAGTCTGCTCCCGACAGAATTTTACGTTAATATGAACCTTACTTTTCTAACTATAGTTCTTTGAAAATGAACTTTCTACTTACAACACAATTTGGAAATTGCTGAAGAGATTGTGTTTCCTGAACACTAAGAGAAACATGGTATTTCAGAAGCAAGTTTATCTTCACTGCTCTGAATATTTTAGAAGTCTAATATATTCAGTTATATTTAACTAAAATCTGGTCAGCGGTAATCTCTTTTTCATTTATAAAGAGTATGACACAAATTCATATCAATGGTTAGGGATTTTCAAATTATCTCCATGCTCTAAAAAGATAGAAATTGTTTTATAATTTACCTGTAACTTTTTCCATCAAATATATAAGAAATGTAAAGTTATTAGTAATGACGACAGAGATGTGAATGACTTAATGAGTAGAATGTTTTTAAAGAACCATCTTTAATCATTTCATAGTCTTGTGTAATTTTTGAACAATTAATATATATAAATTCCCTTTTGTGTAATTGATATTATTTGTAAATTATTTTTATCCTTCCTGAATCAAGAAATATGTGAATTATTTTTGTTATTTATGTCATTCATAAACATCAGCATTAATTATTTTCAAACCTGATTCCAAAGATAATTATAAGAAAAGGAAACTATATACCAAAATCCGTCATGGACTTAGGGTTATACAGAACACAGATAGATAGGCAACTCAGTGAAATTAGAAAAACAATACATGGACAAAATGAGAAGTTCCACAAAGAGATGAAGATCATAAAAAAAAAAAATAGAAATGCTAGAACTGAAGAATACAATGAATGAAGTGAACAAAAATGCCATGGAGAGTGTTAACAGAAGATTTGTTTAAACAGAACACTAACTGAACTTGAAGACAGGTCACTAAAGGGGAAAAGAGATTTAAAAGAAATGACAAAAACCTATGGGATTTATGGTACACCATCAAGAGAGCTAACTTTTGCATTAGGGAAGTTCTAGAAGGAAAAGAGTGAAGAGTAGGCAGAAAGCTTAAAGAAATCATGGCTGAAAACTATATTTGAGGAGAGAGATGGACATCCAGGTAATGAAGTTTAAAGATCTTCAGTCATATCCAACTCAAAGAAGTCTTCACTATATTATAATCAAGTAGTCAAAAATTGAAGAATAATTTCAAAAGAAAAGAGACTTTTAATGTAGAAAACAATCTCCATAAGACTATCGGTGGATTTTTTAAAATCAGAAACCTGTAGACTAGCAGAGAGTGAGATGATATATTAAAAATGCTGAAAGAAAAACACAATTACACAAAAACAGCCAAGAACACTTTGGCCAGAAAAGCTGTCCTTCAGAAATATAATGGAGAGAGAGAATTTTTCCAACAAACAAATCTGAGTTCATCATCATTAGACCTACCTTATAAGAAATGCTAAAAGGAGATCTTTAAGTAGAGATGAATCATTTTACTAATTAATAACATGAAAGTATAAAACTCACTGGTAAAGGTTCATATATATTCAGTTTAGAACACTCTAATGGTGGTGTACAAATTACTTATAACTTTATTATAAAGGTTAAAATACAAAGTTATTAGATAGCTTTAATAATTTGTTAATGGACTTATAAATTGTGAATTTTGACATAAAAAACAAAATTAGGTGTATGCATAGGGTTTTTGTATATGATCATGGTTTAGTTTTTATTATTTTAAAATAGATGATTATAACCATAATTTATAATTAGCTAGACTAAGGAAAGAAAGGCAGAAGGTTCAAATAAATAAGCGATGACTATGAAAAATTGCGTGTCAATAAATTGGATAACCTAGAAGAAAGGGATCAATTTCTGGAAACATACAACCTACCAAGACTGAGTCATAAAAAAGTAGAAACCGAACAGAGCAGTAATGAAAAAGGAGATTGGCTTAGGAATAAAATATCTCCCATCAAAGCAAAGCCCAGGACCTGATGACTTTCGTGATGAAATTTATCAAAAAAATTTAAAAAAAACCCATGATGTCAATTTTTCTGAAGTTCTTCCAAAAACAAGTTGAAGAGAAGGGAGTATGTCCAAACTCATTCTGTGAGACCAGCATTACCCTGTTACCTAGGCTGGGCAAGGACATTACACGAAAAGAAAAATCACAGGCCAATATCTTTGATGAATATAGATGTAAAAGTCCTTAACATAATATTAGTAAACTGAATTCAATAATACCTTAAAAGGCTCATTAGGGAATGGACTGTAGCTCAGTGATAACACAATTGCCTTGCATGCTTTAATCCTTGGGTTTGATCCCAGCACCTAAAAAGTAGAAACAAAGGAAAAAAAATATGGAAATGAAAAAAAGGATTATTTAGTCTGATCAAGTGGGATTTATCCTTGGAATGTAAGGATGTTTGAACACATGGAAACCTTTAAATATGGTATACTGATCTTCTGTGCTGAGACCCGGCCCAGCCACCAGCTCAGCCGTCACCTGTGCACATCTCCAGCACTACAACTGACCATCTATCAACAGGTGGGGTTGCTTCTGCCTGCTAGCATGGTTTTTTCCGACCTGGAGGCCACCTTCCTTAGTGGGACAGCACCCTTCTTGGGACACTGCATTAACAAGTTCCTCTCAGGCATCAGGCTACTGAAGAGTAGGAGGTTTGAACAGTGCAGTATAGTTTTATTGTAAAATTTTTAAATTAGTCGTATTATTTTGATTATTCCTATTATACCTATAATTATTCCTACTTTTCTTTTATTAATATTTTTCTCTCTCTATTTTCCTCTTATCTGTCTGTTTCCTTGGAGACTCATTCTCCCTTTTCTCATGCTAACAACCAATTTCTTTTAATTCTGCTTTCATTATTCCTATGACATAGTACCTCTTTAGACTCACTTCTTATCTCATTAACATTATATCCTACACCCCTCCCCATCTTCTTTTTCTACCATTAGACATTGTGGTCCTTATTGCAAACCTATTGGTTATGCTGTAGATAATAATTGAACTCACCATCTCTGTTTATTAAGACAATATAGGTAATATCTTAATAGGTACTATTTGGGGTAAGGATGAATATTGTTTGTATGACGTGCTGCTAATATTGATCTCTCACTTCAAGTTGAGGTATTGGAAACCTGCAGGGACATTATAAGTATATAGGGGGAAACTGCAATACCTTGGATTCACACTGCTAGAGGGGAAGATACGGACAACATGAGAAAACAAGGGAAGAAAGTGTCCCAAACAAACCTAGATGCTACATTAATAGAATCCAATGACAGCAAGGTAGAAGAAATGTAGGAAAGGAGTATACATAATTAGAATTATGTCCGAATATACATAATTAAAATGATGCATGAGCAAAGAATGAGATGAGAGAGTAAATGCAGGCAAAAAATGATCACTCTAATAAACAGTTAAAAGAGCAAATGCAGGAAGCAAAAGATCATTTCAGTAAAGAGAGATTCTGGAAAACAAAAACAGAAATCCTTGAAGTGAAGGAATCAATAAACCAAATTAAAAACTCAATACAAAAACATCACCAACAGACTAGATCACTTGGAAGACAGAACCTCAGACAATGAAGACAAATATTTAGTCTTGAAAATATAGTTGACCAAACAGAGAAGATGGTAAGAAATCATGAACGGAACCTCCAAGAATTATGGGATATCCTGAAAAGACCAAATTTAAGAATTATCGAGATTGACGAAGGCACAGAGATACAAACCAAAGGAATGAACAACCTATTCAATGAAATAATATCATAAATTCCCAAATCTGAAGAATGAAATGGAAAATCAAATACAAGAGGCTTACAGAACACCAAAAGCACAAAATTACAACAGACCCACACCAAGGCACATTATAATGAAAATACCTAACATCCAAAATAAAGATAGGATTTCAAAGGCTGCAAGAGAAAAGCATCAGATTACACATAGGGGGAAACCAATATGGATATCAGCAGATTTCTCAATCCAGACTCTAAAAGCTAGAAGGGCCTGGAACAACATCTTTCAAGCTCTGAAAGAACATGGTTGCCAACCAAGAATCTTATACCCAGCAAAACTAACCTTCAGATTTCATAAAGAAATGATATCCTTCCATGATAAACAAAAGTTAAAAGAATTTAAAAATAGAAAGCCTGTGCTACTGAACAGTCTCAGCAAAATATTCCATAAGGAGGAACTGAAAAACAACAATGTGACTCAGCAAAGGGAGGAACTACCCTAAAGGAAAAGTCAGTCAAAGGAGAAACCAAGTCAACTTAAAAAACCAACAATAAGCCAAAATGACCAGGAATACAAATCATATCTCAATAATAACTCTGAATGTTAATGGCCTAAACTCATTAATCAAAAGATATAGACTGGGAGTTTGGATTTTTAAAAAAAGATCCAACAATATGCTGCCTTCAAGAGACTCATCTCATAGAAAAAGACATCCACAGACTAAAGGTGAAAGGATGGGAAAAAACATACCACACACATGGACTCAGTAAAAAAAAAAAAAAAAAAAAAAAAAAAAAAAGCAAGGGTTTCCATCCTCATATCAGATAAAGTGGACTTCAAGCCAAACATAGTCAGAAGGGACAAAGAAGGACATTTCATACTGCTTAAGTGAACCATAAATCAGCAAGACATAACGATCATAAATATTTATGCCCTAAACAATGGCACATCCATGTACATTAAACAAATTCTTCTCAATTCCAGGAACCAAATAGACCACAACACAATAATACTAGGTGACTTTAATACACCTCTCTCAGCATTGGACAGATCTTCCAAACAAAAATTGAATGAAGAAACCATAGAACTCAATAACACAATCAATAATTTAGACTTAACAGACATATATAGAATATTCCATCCGACAAGGAGCAAATACACTTTCTTCAGCAGCACATGGATCCTTCTCTAAAATAGACCATGTTATGCCACAAAGCAGCCCTTAGAAAATACAAAAAAATAGAGATACTACCTTGTATTCTATTAGATCATAATGGAATGAAATTAGAAATCAATGATAAAATAAAAAACAAAAACTACTTCAACACCTGGAGACTAAATAATATGCTACTGAATGAAGCATGGATAACAGAAGACATCAGGGGGGAGATAAAAAAATTCTTAGAGGTAAATGAGAACAATGATACAACGTATCAAAATCTCTGGGACACTTGGAAAGCAGTACCAAGAGGAAAATTCATTGCATGGAGCACATTCAATAAAAGAAGAAAAAGTCAACAAATAAAATGACCTAACAATGAAGGCCATATAGCCCATCTCGTAGAGTGCCTGCCTCTCATGCTGGAGACCCGGGTTCGAGTCCCCAGCACTCTGGGATCGTAGAAATAGCAAAGAAACCAAACCAAAATGACCTAACATTACATCTCAAAGCCCTAGAGAGAGAAGAACAGAAGGACACCAAAAGTAGTAGAAGACAGGAAATAATTAAAATCAGAGCTGAAATCAATGAAATTGAAACAAAAGAAACAATTCAAAAAATTGACAAAATAAAAAGTTGGGTCTTTGAAAGAGTAAACCAAATAGATAAACCCTTAGCCACAGTAATGAAGAGGAGAGAGAAAACTCAAATTACTAAAATTCATGATGAAAAAGGAAATATCATGACAGACACTATTGAAATACAAAACATAATTAGAATTTTGAAAATCTGTATTCCAACAAAATAGAAAATCTCAAAGACATCGACAGGTTTCTAGAGACATATGATCCACCCAATCTGAATCCAGAGGACATACACAATTTAAATAGATCAATTTCAAGCAATGAAATAGAAGAAGCCATCAAAAGTCTGCCAACCAAGAAAAGTCTGGGACCAGAGTTCTATAAGACCTTCAAAGAAGAACTAATACCAATACTCCTCAAAGTATTTCATGAAATAGAAGAAGAGGGAACCCTTCCAAACTTATTCTATGAAGCTAATATCACCCTGATACAAACACCAGACAAAGACACATCGAGGCAAGAACACTTCAGACCCATATCCCTAATGAACATAGATGCAAATATTCTTAACAGAATTTTAGCAAACCACATACAAAAACATATTTAAAAGATAGTGCACCATGATCAAGTGGTTTTCATCCTAGGGTTATAAGTTTGGTTCAACATCTGGAAATCAATAGTAGTTCACCACATCCACAGGCTTAAAGTTAAGAATCACATGATTATTTCAATAGATGCAGAAAAAAGCATTTGATAAATACAGCACACCATCATGCTCAAAACACTAGAATAAATAGGGATAGTAGGAACATATCTCAACATTGTAAATTCTATCTATGCTAAGCCCATGGCCAACATCATTCTAAATGTAGAAAAACTGAAAGCATTCCCCCTAAAAACTGGAGCAAGGCAGGGATACCCTCTTTCACCACTTCTATTCAACATCATCCTTGAAACTCTAGCCAGAGCGATTAGACAGACCAGATAAATTAAAGGGATACCACTAGGGAAAGAAGAACTCAGACTATCAGTATTTGTCAATGACGTGATTCTATATTTAGAGGAACTGAAAAATTCCACCAGAAAACTTCTAGAACTCATAAATGAGTTCATTAAAGTAGCAGGATATAAAATCAACACTCATAGATCTAATGCATTTATATTCATAAGTAATGAATCTTCTGAAAGACAAATTAAGAAAACTATCCCATTCACAATAGCCTGAGCAAAAATAAAATACTTGGGAATCAACCTAATAAAAGAGGTGAAAGACCTCTGTGGTGAGAACTACAGAACACTAAAGAAAGAAATTCAAGAAAACCTTAGAAGATGGAAAGATCTCCCATGTTCTTGGATAGGCAGAATTATTATTGTCAAAATGGTCATACTACCAAAAGTACTATACAAATTCAATGCAATTCCAATTAAAATCCCAAATGACGTACCTCACAGAAATAGAGCAAGCAATCATGAAATTCATTTGGAAGAGTAAGAGACCCAGATTAGCTAAAGCAATCTTTAGCAGGAAGAGAAAATCAGGTGGTATCACAATACCAGAACTCCTGTTATACAGGAGGGCAATAGTAACAAAAATGGCATGGTATTGGCACCAAAATAGACAGGTAGACCAATGGTACAGATAGAGGACATAGAGACAAACCCACATAAATACAGTTTTCTCACACTAGACAAAGGTGCCAAAAACATACAATGGAGAAAATATAGTCTCTTGAATAAAGGTTTCTGGGAAAACTGGAAATCCATATGCAGCAAAATGAAACTAAACCCCTATCTCTCACCCTGCATAAAACTCAATTCAAAATGGATCAAGGACCTACGAATTAGACCAGAGGCCCTGTACCTAATGGAAGAAAAGTAGGTTAAAATCTTCATTATGTTTGCTTAGGTTCAGACTTCCTTAACATGACTCCAAAAGCACAAGATATCAAAACAAGAATCAATAAATAGGATGGTATCAAACTGAAATGCTTCTTCCCAGCCAAAGAAGCAATCAACAATGTGAAGAGAGAGCCTACAAAGTGGGAGAAAATCTTTACCACATGAACTTCAGATAGAGCACTAATCTCCAGAATCTATGAAGAACTCAGAAAACTTTACACCAAGAATACAAATAACCCAATCAATAAATAGGCTATGGAAATGAGCAGACACTTCACAGAAGACCTATAAGCAATAGAGTAAATATACACAAAGAAATGAAGAAACCAATCCCATTTACAGTAGTATCAAGGTGAATAAAATACTTAAGAATAACTCTAAACAAAGAGGTAAAAGATGTGTTCACTGAAAAGTGATAAAACATTGATAAAGGTAATTGAGGAAGACACCATAAAGTGAGAAGATACCATGTTCCTGCATCAGAAGAAACAGTATCTTCAAAATGACTATACTGCCCAAGTGATTCTCAGTGTCAGTGCAATCTCTATTAAAATCTCTATTTTTTACAAAAATAGGAAGACAATCCCAAATATTCATGTGAACCACAAAGGATCCCAAGGAGTTAAAACAATCTTGAGAAAGAACATCAAAACTGGAGGCATCATACTTTCTGATTTGAAATTATATTACAAAGCTATAATAATAATCAAAACAGTATGATACTGGCTAACAACAGACATATGGACCAGGAAAACATTTAACCAAATCTGTGAAATGATAAACCAGTATTTGGTAATACTTTTATTAGAGTATGGTTGCTATTTCATGCATGTAGCATATTAGTAGTAAGTCTTGAATTACTAAGGAAGATGCCTGTAGTTGATAAAATAATAACTTTGGTGGGATTTAGTAGAATACAATGAAATGATCCATGCCAGATGGTTTGCCATTTACTAGGAGTTTGGCCATTAGTAGATAAACTGGCTTTCTTGCAAGGTGTTTATAATATGAGTATGTGTTCACTGTTTTAAAGGAAAGATCACCATTTTCATTATAATATCTGTAAAAGTCATGTAAATGATACTTTTATGTAAAAAATAATCATTTTTATTAGTTATATAAAATTTTTCTTAAAATACATTTGTAAAGAAATTCCAAACCAATATTCTTCTTTTGGCTCTGAGTAAATTTGATTTAGATTGATTCAATACAACTAGAAAGGAGCTGATTAATTTTTATTACAGTGCTGAGAGCTCTGAACTGTAATTGTTACATGTCTTGCAGATATACCCTGAATTTTCAATATATTTACCCACATAATTTCACCATTGATTTAAAAATACCTACTTTTTAATTTTTTTTTTTTTTTTTTTTTTTTTTTTTTGCAAAGGATGGAGCTTATGTATACTCTGGCTGTTGCCAGATGACTTCCAGCCAATACCTGTGGTGATGGAGAAGGCCAGGTGCTCAATCCTGGGCATGCTTTGGGAATGTGCACCTGCCACAGAGCTCTTTATTTTTGAACTGATTAGCAATGGTATTGGCCAAGAGAGGTAGTTGGTGGGCTTCTGTGACCTATCTAGTCCTCTTTATAGGTCTTCCCTTCTTTATTGGGAAAAGAAAGATAAAATTTACCATGTTTTAGTACTAGATTTAGCATTTATTCTAAGAAGTTGATCATAGTATAGTCATTTAGGACAGGCAACCTTTAATCCTGTACCACCCAAGGAGAAAATTTTCTTCTCCCTAATTTACTATAGCATATTCTGGGTGGATTGTTGTGGAAGGGTGGATATCCCTATATTAAAATCCTGATTTATTCAAGAGAGTCCAGTGGTGATGGAATTTTATACCTATTTCATTGCTTAAAACATAATTGTCTAAGATACCTTAATTCCTTACTTATCCCACCTCTGTGTGACTTTAATTTACACACTTCAGTTTCCTCATCTTTAAAATAGGAACAGATGAGTAGATAAACTTTCTCTATCATGCATTAAGGTTAAAAGCCTGTTGGAAGCCAGAAATATCTGGGTTTGAATCTAGGCTCTGTTTGCTGTTTTTGTTTTGGATTTAACATTTGCCTTCCCTCATATGTAAAAGGAGATAATGACATCTAGTATGCATATTTATTATAAAAATGAAAGGGGATAACAAATGTCAAGAACAAGAGGGTACATAGCATGCTGTCAGTATGTTGCAGTTTTTAATATTCCTTTTCAGCAGCAAGCATATAACTTAGTAGTAGAGCATGTGCTTAGCATTTGTAAGGTCCTGAGTTCAATCCTCAGGGAAAAAATATTCCTTTTCAGCTTAAAGAACTCCTATCTCTACATTGGTTTCATCTAGTCATTTATGTAATGAATATATACAGTATTTTCTGTGTGCTAGGTTCTATTCTAAGCATATTTCAAGTATTTATTTATTCGATCCTTATGAATACCCTATAAAGTGAGGACCTTTTTATTGTTTATTTTAAATTTTTATTCTCAGGGTGAAATTGAGTCACAAACAATTTAAAATTTGCCCAAGGTCATACTATTGACATGACTAAACCAGATGATTTAAAAATAGCATTAGCATTTATATTATATAAACTTTTTTGGTTTTCTTATTCACCGTGTCTTGGTTCTTCTCAGAAGGATTTGAAGAAATGTTAGGTTGCTTACTCTGTGTGAATTTGATCAGGCCAGCCAGAGGTAGCTCGTTTTTGTCACCAGGGTGTGCTATGATCCCACTAATCCGAATTTATATTGCAGGTGCTGTGAAGCTGGACAGGAATCTCTCCACTGTCCTTACTGCTGCTTAGTGACCACAGGTTTTCAGCTTGGCACTTTACCATCCCCTGGGCAACTGCCCAAGATCCCGATTTATTTTCTTTTTGTGTTATGTTGTCCTTCCATGCTCACTGGTGTCCTCATGTGAAGGAAGGAGCTATCATGTCTTGCTTGTCAGCAGAGTGTTCCAGAATAATTCTGTGTTGTTACGTATTGTGATGCTGCCACCATACTCGTAATTTTGCTAAATAAGAAATCAGTACAAGGTCACAAAATTGATGGCATTTTAAAATTTGATATCACTAGCATTTTGTTAAACTTGCTACTGCTTTTAAGACTTACATATTTTCTTCTATTTGCTAAATTCATGATGAACTTGATATTAATCAGAACTGACTTAAAAATGCCCATAGGTTTGATAGATATGCTTCTATAAGCTATTAATATTTTTATATAATATTAATATTTCCTATAACCAAGTAACCTATCATTACTAGTAAATATTGTCTGATTTTCTGATTAGAAAGGATCACTTTATAATTACTTTTTTGTAGATTAAAAGATACTTAGTATGTTTTATAGTATTAATTGTAAAAAAGGCATCAACTGATTTAAAGTCTTAGGGTGGGTATATAACATACACATACACACACAAAAACATAAAGTATAATATGACAGTGTCTCTGGAAGACTAATCTAGCACTATATAATAAATTAAGAAAACTTTTCATGTCTTTTATCCTTTTTTGAATTCATCTCTTAATAGTAATTATTTTAGAAAATCTGATTAGGGAGAAGCTTAAACAATGAACTCACCAAAATGAAGTTATTAGCATGGCAATGTGAGCCTGTCTTTTGAAGTGAGTTTTATACATTGTTTTCAATGTATTAATTAATGTCTAGTTTTCTTGAAAGAGTACTTGTTTCTATACGCATATAGGGAATTTGTCAGGATTCTGAGTTGTTTTGTGAGCAATCTTGGTAAATGATTTCCATTACTTTGGTAAGGAGATTTCTTTCTCCAGGTAACACTATCTTTAAGCAAACAGTGTTCATTGTAGCCACCTTATAGCGACATTCCGACATTCCGCTTGAAGGTAACAGCCTTCACACACTTAATAAAATGATGAAATCACTGACCAGCAGGATTCTTTTTTTATTTCCCCCAGCAGGATTCTTAAGTGGGGTCAGCAATTTATAGCAATGTGATAATTCTGTTTAATGTGGAAATGGTTACAGAATTCAATATGTGTGGAATTTCTGCTTGATGACTGCTTGTTTAAGTTTTTTTTGTTTGTTTTTGTTTTTAAACAGAAGTTCTAATTTGATTTTTTTTGGAGGGGTAATGGGGATTGAACTCTGGGGTCACATCTCCAGCCCTATTTTGTATTTTATTTAGAGACAGGGTCTCATTGAGTTGCTTAGTTCCTTGCCATTGCTAAGTCTGGCTTTGAACTCACGATCTTTCTGCCTCAGCCTCCTGAGCCACCATGCCTGGCTCCATGTTGATTTTTATTGTGATAATGTGTGTGTGTGTGTGTGTGTGTGTGTGTGTGTGTGCATCTTAAATTTTAAAAAATTGAATAACTGAATAGTGTATTGGAATGTACAGTATCTGTTCAAACCTTGGGGAATGAATATCTCCATTAACCTTGCTTCACACTGAAGTGAATAAGAAATATATAATTTTTTAGCTCTATTTCTAAATTGTAAATTTGCTTAAAAATTTAGTAAATTAACAAATGCACAATTTTCTGTAGTGTGAAGATATAAAAATATGACTGCTTAAGAACTTTATAGTGTTGGGGAGATAATAGCTCTGAGTGTAGCTCAGAATAAGAAACGTGTATTTCTAATTAAAATATCTAGTTAAGACTATCTTACAAACAACATAAAATGTCATTGTTTGAAAAATGTTTGGATGAAGGACTGGACAAAGTTCAATTCTGTGTTAAGGTTCCTTTTAAAGCTAAAACAATGAAAGATAATCTATTTTTACATTGGGCAAAGATTTTTCCCTTTTTTTGATCTAGAAGTGATAGTTTAATTTTATAAACTCATGTTTTTGAGAGTTTAGAGAAAAAACCCAGTTTCTGGATAGATGCACATGAGCATATACCTGGGGATGCCATTAGCCAGTTTTTCATAGAAACGTGTAAGTGTCGAGGCTGAGGTTGTGGCTCAGTGGTAATGCTCTTACCTATCACATGTGGGGCACTGGGTTCAATCCTCAGTACCACATAAAAATAAATAAATAAAATAAAGGTATTATGTCTATCTACAACTGCCAAGTATTTTAAAAAAATGCATTAAGTGTCTTAAATAGTTGGAATGCACATATAGACTTTTTCTCTGAAGAATAGTAAAAATTTTGAAATTATAAATGAGTAGAAGTACAGATAGTATCAAGGATGCATTACAAATTTGGTTTCTAAAACCTCAATTTATCCATTACTGTTTTTCATAAATTATGTTTTTGTTAAAGCACATGTTAACTCTTAGCACTTTATTGGAATATTTTTAGGACTGTCCAACCTTCAGGTTTTCTTATCTCTTCTGTCTGATCTTCCACTTACCCTGTTTCTGTTCATTTATTTATCTCCTACCTCTAATGTACGGGTTAATTCATTTTTATCCATTCAACTATTAATCATTACTTGCCTGTATTTACCTGGTACAGAACTAGAATAAGATATGGATGTAGGAAGATATGATCCTATTCTAGGGTCTGTCTTCATAATGCTTATAATCTAGCCAGGAACCAATTAATTAATTAAATTGATAGTTAATTATAATTTTAAGTTCATTTTTTTTTTTCATTGTGCTAGGGATTGAACTTAGGGCCTTGCACATACTGGGCAGTTATGCTACCATTGAGCTACTTCCCTAGCCCTATAATATTCTGAAGCTGTCATATTTATATCTTCACACTAGAGGAAATCATGTATTTGTTCAGTGACTTTTAGAAGTAGCCTACATCTTTTGATTATGAGAAAGTTTAGGAGTGAGGAGAGACAACTCTAGTATATTATTTGTATATTATTTGTGTAAGCACAGCTTTAGTGGTCCAAATCACAGGGGCATTGCTTACTGTACTGCCTACAGTGTTTTTACCTTTAGGATATTCCTCAGATCCACACATTTCTCTCAGGGCTCAACATGTTCAGCCACTCTATATCTAAGCTTGCATATCTATTTCCATTGCTTTATTTTTCTGTAAGGATTATCACTGTTTTGTCCCAGGGTTTAGATTTATCCCTTGGCTGAGATGTCCTCTGGTTTTCCCCAGTTATCCTCCCATATCTTCCCTGAAACTATGCTCTCCTTCCCTACATACAGATACACTAATCATTAATTAACAATCTACAAAACTGCACTGTATATGTATGTATTGTGTCTCTTTTTGTTGGACTTAGAGGGAGTTCAGACCAAAGATGAACAGATTTGTTTCAATCCATATCTTTTCTCAAATAATTTATAACCAAGTCTGATGTTTTGGTTAGACACAAATAAATATTAGTTAGTATTATGATTGTTTTTTGTATATGCCCCAGCTTAGAGTTGGATTTCAAAAATAAATTAATTGAATGAATTTGTGTTTATTTTTTGTAGATTTCTTTTTTGTAGATTTCTAAAAGGTAAAAATCATTGAGGATAAATGACTCTTCCATCTGTGTTCTTTGTGCTTGGAATAATGAATAGAGGCCAGTAGGTTAAAGATACATCCTGGAGAATGTCAGAAATCCCACTTTCTAATGCTTTCTTATTGGTAAATTCCTAGGTAATAGAACTTTGATAGCATGAATCTTAAATCTAAAGCTAACTTTATTTCTTTTATTGTCAAAATTATATTTTTCCTAATAGTTAAATATTTACAGAATAATTAATTTGAAATGCATACAATATTGTTATTCTTCTTTCTCAAAATTAAGTTTTCTATTAGCATTCTATGGAGAATTTGGATTTCCTAAAGATTTATTTTAAATGTTCATATTTTCCAAAGTAAAAAAAAGTAATTAATTCTTCTGAAATTTGAATAGTTAATTAAAATCAATATTAGCATAATGCTACCACAAATGTTTTCTGCTTGTTGCTTTATTGGAAACTGGTTTAATCCCTGCTTAGGAAGCTGTTTTATGTAAACCAGCAATCTACTGAACCATTCCTTGTAAGACTGATTATAGTTTCATTCCATTAAACTTTTCTGTCAGAATTGGGATATTCTGAAACTTAGTGATTGGCATTGAGAAGCTGAATGAAAACTGTTAATTTGCATTCTATTTCTACCCTTTTCCTACTTCTTGCTACTTGTGTTCATTCACATTTCTTGCTGTTATAGTTAGCTTTGGACATGGGTAGAATTTAGCAGTTAATTGAGGGGAGAGAGGACATACAACCCGGTTGCTGATATATGCCACTCTAGAATCATAAACTGATATTTTAACCTCTGGAAGTTATCAACTTATGCCTACCCCTTAATACTTTCTCTTATCCCTATTTGCTGATGACATGATTATATATTTAGAGGAACCAGGAAATTCCACCAGAAAACTTTTAGAATGCATAAGTGAATTCAGTAAAGTAGCAGGATATAAGATTAATGCTCATAAATCCAATGCATTTTTATACATAAGTGATGAATCTTCAGAAAGAGAAGTTAGGAAAACTACCCCATTCAAAATAGACTCGAAAAAAATAAAATACTTGGGAATCAATCTAACATAAGAGGTGAAAGACCTCTACAGTGAGAACTACAGAACACTAAAGAAAGAAATTAAAGAAAACCTTAGAAGATGGAAAGATCTCCCATGTTCTTGGATAGAACTAATATTGTCAAAATGGGCATATTACCAAAAGTGCTATACAGATTCAATGCAATTCCAATTAAAATCCCAATGACGTACCTTACAGAAATAGAACAAGCTAAAATGAAATTCATCTGGAAGAATAAAAAACCCAGAATAGCTAAAGCAATCCTTCGCAGGAAAAATGAAGCTGGGGGTATTGCAATACCAGAACTTCAACTATACTACAAAGCAATAGTAACAAAAATGGCATGGGATTGGCACCAAAATAGGTAGATCAATGGTACAGAATAGAGGACACGGACACAAACCCAAATAAATACAATTTTCTCATACTAGACAAAGGTGCCAAAAATATGCAATGGAGAAAAGATAGCCTCTTCAACAAATGGTGCTGGGAAAACTGGAAATCCATATGCACAGAATGAAACTAAACCCCTATCTCTTACCCTGCACAAAAATCAACTTACCATGGATCAAGGACCTTGAAATCAGACCAGAGACCCTTCATTTTATAGAAGAAAAAGTAGGTCCAAATCTTCAACTTGTTGGCTTAGGATCAGACTTCCTTAACATGACTCCCATAGCACAAGAAATAAAAGCAAGAATCAATAACTGGGACAGATCCAAACTAAATAGCTTTCTCTAAGCAAAGGAAACTATCAGCAATGCAAAGAGAGAGCCTACAGAGTGGGAGAAAAATCTTTGCCACTCATACTTCAGATAGAGCACTCATTTCCAGAATCTACAAAGAACTGAAAAAACTCTACACGAACAATACAAATAACCCAATCAACAAATGGGCTAAGGATATGAACAGACAGTTCACAGAAGAAGATCTACAAGCAATCAACAAACATATGAAAAAATGTTCACCGTCTTAAGTTATAAGAGAAATGCAAATCAAAACTACCCTAAGATTCCATCTCACCCCAATTAGAATGGCGATTATCAAGAATACAAGCAGCAATAGGTGTTGGAGAGGATGTGGGGAAAAAGGTACAGTCATACATTGCTGGTGGGGCTGCAAATTAGTGTAGCCACTCTGGAAAGCAGTGTGGAGATTCCTTAGAAAACTTGGAATGGAACCATCATTTTATACAGCTATCCCACTCCTTGGCCTATACCCAAAGGACTTAAAATCAGCATACTGCTGGTCTGCAGGCAGCTTCAGGGACCAGGACAGGGCAGCCAGGGACTTCCCCAAGCAGCCCGGCTCCCTCAGGCGGGAGGTGCCTTTCAAGGCTAGCTTCTTGGAGCAGACCGCCCAGTGAGAGCCTTTCTACACAGAGCCAGCCACAAGTCTTGGAGCCAGCAGAGAGCTCCGACCCACAGGCAGCCTCTGGGACCAGGGCAGGGCAGCCAGAGACTTCTCCAGGGGACCCTGCCCCCTCCGGCCGCAGGCTCTTTCCACAGGACAATCCAAGATGGTGGACTAGAGGGTGACTGCATCTTCAGTCACTCCAGAACCCAGGATTCAAGAAGGGGAGGCATTGAGAGAGTTGGACTAAAATAAGCCACGGGGTGAGTCTCCCCCACAGGGTGAAGCTTGGCCTGGGCAGCAGGCCCGGATAGGGGCGGCTTATCAGAGCAGTGAAGGGCAGCTAGAGTCTTCCCCAGGTAGCCCTGCTCACTCTGGCGGTGGGCTCCTCCCACATGGCCAGCTTCTCGGAGCGGGCCACCCAGTGAGAGCCTTTCTGCACAAAACCAGCTCCAAGTCCCGCCAGCGGTGAGCTCCAGCCTGCAGGCAGCTTCAGGGACCATGACAGGGCAGCCAGGGACTTCCCCAAGCAGCCCTGCTCCCTCCAGTGGCAGGCTCCTTTCACGGACAGCTTCTCAGAGCAGGCCCCCCAGTGAGAGCCTTTCCGCACAGAGCCAGCTCCAAGACCTGGAACCAGTAGCAGGCTAGGGGCAGCTTTCTTTGGAAGCACTGCATTATCAAGTTCCTCCAAGACTTCAGGCTACTGAAGGCTGGGAGGTGATACACTGGAAATCTATAGGGACACTATAAGCCAATAGAGGAAATCTGCAATATCTCAGAGTCCAACTGACATCTGACCAATATGAGAAAACAAGGGAAGAAAATGTCCTAAACAAACCTAGATACTATATCAATAAAACCCAATGACAGCATGGCAGAAGAAATGTCAGAAAGGGAGTTCAGAATGTACATAATTAAAACAGTCAGAGAAGCAAACGAGGAGATGAAAGAGCAAATGCAGACATTAAATGATCACACCAGTCAACAGTTAAAAGAGCAAATACAGGAAGCAAGAGATCATTTCAATAAAGAGTTAGAGATACTGAAAAAAAAAAAACAAACAAACAGAAATCCTTGAAATGAAGGAAACAATAAACCAAGTTAAAAACTCCATAGAGCATAACCAATAGGATAGAACACCTGGAAGACAGAACCTCAGACACTGAAGACAAAATATTTAATCTTGAAAACAAAGGTGGCCAAACAGAGAAGATGGTAAGAAATCATGAACAGAATCTACAAGAATTATGCGATATCATGAAAAGACCAAATTTAAGAATTATTGGGATTGAGGAAGGCTTAGAGAAACAAACCAAAGGAATGAACAATCTATTCAATGAAATAATATTAGAAAATTTCCCAAATCTGAAGAATGAAATGGAAAACCAAGTACAAGAGGCTTATAGGACTCCAAATATACAAAATTACAACAGACCCACACCAAGGCACATTATTATGAAAATACCTAACATACAAAATAAAGACAGAATTTTAAAGGCCACGAGAGAAAAGAATCAAATTACATTCAGGGGGAAGCCAATAAGAATAACAGCAGATTTTTCAATCCAGACCTAGCCTAAAGAAATAGCCAAATAAAGGAGAAACCGAATTATGGCAAAAAACAAAAATGAGTCAAATGACTGGGAATACAAATCATATCACAATAATAACCCTGAATGTTAATGGCCTGAACTCATCAATCAAAAGGCATAGACTGGCAGATTGGATTAAAAAGAAAAATCCAACAATATGCTGCCTGCAAGAGACTCATCTCATAGAAAGAGATACCCACAGACTAAAGGTGAAAGGATGGGAATAAACATACCATGCACATGGACACAACAAAAAAGCTGGAGTATCCATCCACATATGAGATAATGTGGACTTCAAGCCAAAACTAGTCAGAAGGGATAAAGAAGGACATTACATACTGCTTAAGGGAAGCATAAATCAGCAAGACATAACAATCATAAATATCTATGCCCCGAACATTGGCTCATCCATGTACGTCAAACAAATCCTTCTCAATTCCAGAAATCAAATAGACCACAACACAATAATACTAGGCGATTTTAACACACCTCTCTCACCACTGGATAGATCTTCCAAACAAAAATTGAACAAAGAAACCAGAGATCTCAATAACACAATCAACAATTTAGACTTAACCGACATATATAGAATATACCATCCAACAAAGAATGAATACACTTTCTTCTCAGCAGCACATGGATCCTTCTCTAAAACAGACCATATTTTATGCCACAAAGCTACTGTTAGCAAATACAAGAAGATAGAGATACTACCTTGTACTCTATCAGATCATAATGGATTGAAATTAGAAATAAATGACAGAATAAAAAACAGAAACTTCTCCAATACCTGGAGATTAAATAATACGTTATTTTATGATGAATGGATCACAGAAGACATCAGGAGGGAAATAAAAAAATTCTTAGAAGTAAATGAGAACAAAGACACATCATATCAAAATCTCTGGGACACTGTGAAAGCAGTACTTAGAGGAAGATTTATTTCATGGGGCGCATTCAACAAAAGAAGTAGAAATCAACAAATAAACGACTTAACTCTACAGCTCAAAGTCCTAGAAAAAGAAGAGCAGACCAACACCAAAAGTAGTAGAAGACAGGAAATAGTTAAAATCAGAGCCGAAATCAACGAAATTGAAACAAAAGAAACAGTCGGAAAAATTAACAAAATAAATAGTTGGTTCTTTGAAAAAATAAACAAAATTGATAAACCCTTAGCCACACTAACAAAGAGAAAAAGGGAGAAAACTCAAATTACTAAAATTCGGAATGAACAAGGAAATATCACAACAGACACGAGTGAAATACAAAACATAATTAGAAGCAATTTTGAAAATCTATACTCCAACAAAACAGAAAACCTCGAAGACATCAACAGGTTTCTAGAGACATATGAATTACCTAAACTGAACGAGGAGGACATACACAACTTAAATAAATCAATTTCAAGCAATGAAATAGAAGAGGTCATCAAAAGCCTACCAACAAAGAAAAGTCCGGGACCAGATGGGTTCTCAACCAAATTCTACAAAACCTTTAAAGAAGAGCTCATTCCAATACTCCTCAAAGTATTCCATGAAATAGAAGAGGAGGGAACCCTCCCAAACTCATTCTATGAAGCCAATATCACCCTGATACCTAAACCAGACAGAGACACATCGAGGAAAGAAAATTTCAGACCAATATCCTTAATGAACAGTTGACCTTTTGCCCATGTCTATCATGCACAAAGCCCTGGGTTTGATTCCCAGCAACACATGCATGTGCACACACACACACACACACACACACACACACACACACACACGACGTTCTGAGTCTCAGTTTTCTTATCTGTACAATGAGATTAATAATAGTACCTCCTTAAATTGTGAAAACTAAAAGATATGCAAAGTATTTAAAATAGCATTAAGTACTTCTGAAGTAAGCTCAGTGTTAACTATCATCATTATAATAATTATTTTTACTACCGTAGTTACAACTGTGGAACAGTTACTATATTAAAGGCTATCTATACAAAGATAATAAGACATTTCTTATCCTGAAGCAAGTTAAGAACAGTAGGAAGACTGCATGCTTAAAAGAAATATGTATTTCTTCTGGGTATCCATTATAAAATATGTGAGTAAAGAGAGGTAAAAAAGCAAGGTTTGCTGATATGCATAGATGGTGCCTGGGGGTGTGGGTGGGGTTCATGTCCAAGCCAAGGGAAAGCTTTCACACCCTAAATTCTGAGTGCACATTTAAGCTTGTGCTTCAGAAAAACTTAGGATTGCTACACATTGGTTGTGGATCTTTATATCCTTTGAGAAAGGAGTCCTTGAGCCCTTAGAGTCTGCTGCATTTTTTCTATGAAGTCTATTTTAAAAACTCTTAGGTTGATCTCATTCCTTTTCTTTTCCCCCTTGTTACTGGGGATCAAATTCAGGGTCTCACATGTCCCAGGCAAGTACCAAACCAGAGCCACTTTCTTAGCCCCACTTTTTTTTTCTTTTTAGTGGAAATATTATATGTGAAAATACTTTTTTTTTTTTTAAGAGTGTCTTTTTGTACAATGAGAAACTCTTCAAGTTAGTGGAGATTTTTAGATCTTTTGAAAGAGTTCATTCTTAATAGCAGCTTTTTTTTAAAACCATTTTTATGATTTATAAGCAAATTTACTAATGTAAGAGAAATTGAATCTGAAATTAGTTAAGTTTTACTGCTCTTGGATATTAGAATTAATATATAGTAGAGATATAGTTGAATTTTTTGACTAAATTGAGATTCTAGAAGTTTCTGAATTTCTACAACATTGTCATATTTGAGTTATTAGTGATCTACTTCTTGTATATACATGTGGCCCATAGGTTTCAGCAGGGCCTACCACAGTATTTGGCGTGAATCAGATATTCAGGAAATATCCGCGGGATGAATGTGTGAATGAGAGTAATTAAAGTAGCAAACACTAGTAAATTAAGAAATGGGAACTTTTTTGTGATATCTTACCATATTGAATAAATCATTTCAGAAGACATTTGTGTACTGGGATCTGAAAACATGTCTATATAATCTATTTTATAAGAATTCATATTGTTAGGTCTTTTTTGGTGATACTTCCTCAGAAAGTAATTTAATTCTTTTGGTTCTTTTTACTCTTTGGGCTTTCAAATTTACTTTTGTCCGTTTTTGACAGTTTCTGTATAGTCAAGGATGTTGTACTGTTTTATACTCCTTCAAGATGAATATTTGGGGACCACATTCTTCATAATTTCTTTTCTGTCAAACCTGTCATCTTTGGCGAAAAGTATTTTCATATAAGCAGAAAAATTGGTGGTGGTGTCATGTGGAACCACATTTCCTTCCACTTGAAATGCATTTGCAGTATAATTGGATTCTATGAAGAAACTATCAAATTTTTTGTTAAGTTGAAAAATTTTAGTTTTTGTTTTTTTTGGTATTTAAAATTATGACAGAAAATATTTCTTATACTTTTTATTCCAGTTACTCAACCACTCTAAGGGAAGAATGTGTGGAATGTGTGCAGCTGATTGCTGTTCTATTGCTATTCTTGTATTTTTTTTTTCCACTGAAGTGATCAATTTTAAATGACTATGACGCTTTAGTCCCCCTGCCCCGGATTCACAGTGTTTTTCATAGGAGCATTGTCTTTTCATATCTTCTTTTTGTTTTTTTAAATAGAAAAAGAAAAGAAAACTTGGTATATTTTTCTAGATAAGTCCCAAACCTTAAGTTTGATAACATATTTTTTCTCCTTAATTTCTACTTCTATATTATGACATAAGTGTATTTTATATACGTGTTTGTTTCTTTTATCAACCAATGACCTACCACTATTTCTCAGTTGCTCTTTCCATTTCACCCTTCATCCCTTCTTCTTCTATTCCTTCCCTTTTCTTCCTAATTTTCCTTTTTCAGACTTCACTTCTTTCCTATCTCTTTCTCTCTTTTGAACCCTCTGATTTTCCCATTTCTCCATTAAAGAAGTTAAAAATGGAGTCTAATGAAAACTATTAATTTTGATGCAGAACAAAGGGTTACATTTAAATATTGGGTTCCTACATGGAGTTTGAATTAATATTGATTTAACTTACTTCTGGTAACTTACTCTATTGCTTACTTTTGATAATAAGTAAAAGCCAAGCTATTTCTTAAAAAAATCATATTTAGTAATCAAAGGAATCCTTTTGCATGTTTTAATATTATATAGTAGCAATTCAGTATTAGGAATTTACTTTTGGAATTATTATCTTTATCCTGAATGCAGGTATTTTTTTTTTCTCAGATTTTTAGTCTAAATAACTAAAGAGATGCCAAAATATTAGGAAGGTAGGATTCATTCTCATATTCGTTCTTCCCACTCCTATGATCAGTACAGATACACAATTTCAGTTATCTTTTTTTCTTTCTGAACTTTCTTCTTCCCTTCTGGTTTCTGGCCTTATGCTTTCTTTTTTAAGGAAAACACTTATCTAGAATCAATTTAGATAAAATATTTTTAAGGTAGTAGTTTTTAAAAAATTTTTAGTTGTCAGTGGACCTTTATTTTATTTATTTATATGTGGTGTTGAGAAATTGAACCCAGTGCCTCACACATGCTAGGCAAGCACTCTACCACTGAGTCACAACCCCAGCCCCAAGGTAGTAGTTTTTTATTGGTAGAAAATTTCTGTAGTAATAAGAAAGAAAATTGATGAGAGAGAAGAAATCTTATGAAGAATACAGTTAATTATGAATTTACCAAAAAGAAAGAATCAAGATGACATAGAAGAAACTGTAGTGGTGATAGTATTGTCTTCTATTTCAGAAGAGCAGGCAGGGATTGGGAGTTAGATGACTAGTTGTGATTCTGAAGCTAGCAAATCATATAAGAAGACAACAGAAATTTCCATTATATTATATGGTAGATGAAAAATATCCCCCAGTTTTTTTTCTCAAAAACATAATTATTTATGATTTTTTTGTGTTTTACATGCTACTCTTGCTCAATGGTATAACTTAAAGAAAATGTGCCCCATTTAAATAAAATATGCATTTATTGTAAAAAACAAAATATAGGGAAGCAATATGAATAAAATTGAAAACATCTATAATCCCACCATCTCATGAATTAACTGTAGTTATATTCAGTGTATTTTCTTTAAACTTTTTCCTACACATGAATTTGTATTTAATTCTTCAAAAATAGGACCATACTCAATGTTTTAGATCCTCTCTTTCCCTTACTTCACAACAACTAATAATCTTCCTGTATCATAAAATACCTTCTAAAACATAATATTCTATAACCATATTATATTTATATATGTATTTGTGTGTATATTTATATCATATGTTAGCTGCTTAATCTTCTATTGCTGGACATTTGAACATTTTAATAGAGCATTTTGTTATACATTTATACTGTTATACCTTTTTTTTTTTTTTTTTTTTTCCATTCTGGGAATTGAATCATGGACCTCACACATTCTAGGCAGGTGCTTTACCACTGACCTACATTCTAGCCCTGACAGTTTCTTTTGACACATCTTCGTATACTTTCATAATTATTATTTTAGGATAAATTGTTACAAAGGAATATTAGAGTTAAAGGGAAGGCGTTTTTAAGGCTCTTGACACACAGTGTTAAGTGACCCTCTGAAAGTCCTGATATCAGTTGTTTCATCTGTCCGTGGCATGGCCTATTAGGAAGCCATCTGTGTGTTCTTGTATGGGAAACTGGGGTCTTGATTTTGTAACTGTTAAGAAAGTAACTTTTGTTACACAAAAGTAAACTCTCTTGTATCAAACTGTTTGCAATTATTTTTTTGTGAATCATTTTTATGGTTGGATAATAGTTATATTGTTGAATAGCACAAGATTAATACAATAGGATTAACTGTTGCATTGAGAGTATATTTTGTGTATGTATGCAAATCAACTTTTCAAAATAGTACCATAATGGAATTCAGATGAATGATATTCTCCAAAGCAAAATGTCTCTATCATTCCACACCAAATAACTATAGACTCATTCTCAGAGGCATAGAGTAATATTTGTCATTAAACAAAGGAATGCTTATGATAATAACAAAAGATGAGCAAGTATAAGTGGGTCAGCAGACAAATTTGAGAGTCTATACTCAGTACTCATGATCCTGAACTCTCCATTTCTAAGTCCTTATAAAATGGATTATCAGCGTTGATGTGGCTGTGTCATTATAGTGTGCTGATTTTAAGTCCTTCAGTTGTAAATTGAGGAGCAAGATAACTGGGTCAACGGTGGTTCCATTCCAGGTTTTCTGAGGAATCTTCTTACTTCTTCCCATAGTGGTTGCACCAATTTGCAGTCCCACCAGCAACATATGAATGCACCTTTTCCCCCACATCCTCACCAACCTTTATTGTTATTTGTATTCTTGATAATTGCCATTCTGACTGGAGTGAGATGAAATCTTAGTTTTAATTTGCATTTCTCTAATTGCTAGAGATGTTGAATATTTTTTCATATATTTGTTGACCATTCATATTTCTTCTGTGAAGTGCCTGTTCAGTTCCTTTGCCCATTTATTGATTGGGTATTTGGGTTTTTTTGGTGTTAAGTTTTATAGCAGCCCAATTCATAATAACTAAATTATGGCTAGGTGCCCTTCAACTGATAAATGGATAAAGAAAATGTGGTATATATACACAATAGAATACTACTTAGCCATAAAGGGAAATAAAATTATGGCATTTGCCAGTAAATGGATGGAACTTGAGAATATCATGCTAAGTGAAATAAGCCAATCCCAAAAAATCAAAGGCTGAAATTTCTCTCTGATATGCAGATGCTAACTCACAGTAAGGGCTGAGGTAGGGAAGATCAGAAGTACTTTGGATTAAAAAAATGGGAATGAAGGCAAGGGAGGGGAAATGGGAATAGGAAAGACTAAGTCAGACATTTAATTTCCTATGTGTACGTATGATTACATGACCAATGTAGTTCAACATCATACAACCAGAACAATCAGAAGTTATACTCCATATATGTATATGTCAAAATACATTTCTGCTGTCATGTACAACTAATAAGAACAAATAAAAAAGAAAAGAAGGAAAAAATAAAATGGACTATGGACTGCTAATCACACATTGATATGCTTTCATATGCCTTCTGGACTTAGCTTGGCATTGTTTTTTGTTGAAAATGGATATTTATTTAGAATGCTATAGCTATTCTTAAGTTTTTATAAATTTTGTGGTAGATTTACTATAAATGGGATTTTGAGCCAGTTAATTACTTAATCTGTTAATTGGTATAATCTGATGATATAGATGTTAAAAGTGAGAGTCTCTTAGTGTTTGAATCTAGCTGAGTATCTGCCACTAGTGATAGTAGGGAAGTTGTGGAGGAAAGATGTTAGATCATCTAATTTGTTTTTTTGCACTGTGTTGTGTCTGCCATTGAATTTTGTATTACACATTATGTACTGAAAGAGCATAGTGCAGTTTTTCAGACATCAATAGTGTTCTGCCTAGTATAGGTTTTTTTTTTCCCCCGTTTTCTATAGGTTCTTAACTAGAGGTTTGGCACCTTAGATTTAGAGTGATAATGAAGTAAAAAGGAGAGTTCTATTAAATTTAATTTTATGTGTATGCTATTATGTGCATTCTACTGTAAGGGATGCATAGGTTTTATTCCTAAACCTAATAAATATCAGGAATTTTTGCTATCAGGTCTGGTTAAGAGTTTGGCATTTAAATGCTAGGCAGGAAATAAAGGAATACATTGTTTTTGTAGACTTAGCTGTGAGACTTAGACCATTAATTTTAGCTGCTTGCTGTAAAGAATGTTCTCTGTAAATACTGTTTTGATTTGGAGTCTCATGTTTTTGAGCATGCTTTTACAATTATTTTTGAAAGAATACCAAAAGTATCATTTTTAAAGCTGATTCCAGGGTAAAATAATTAATCTTGAACAGCCCCTTTAGGATCACTTTGGAAATTATACTATTAATTGATTTTTGCTTTCCTATATCTTAACATTTATGTTTAAATTCTTTATTCACTAGGCTGCATACTTTATGTATGCTTTTCCATGTTGCAGATGTGTCTTGACTTAATAAAACTGTACTTTAAAAAATTCTTATGTGCTTTTTTAATTTAGTAATTAAATAAAATATCTGCTTTATGAAGCAGAATTAATTATTCTGTGAATATAATTAGTTCCATTGCATTCAATTATAGATTTTTGAAAATGCTTTGAATAAATTAAATTGGTCAACAGTGATTGAATCTTTTGCTTTTTCATTGTGTTTTTTTTTGTCCTTTATATTAGTATTATCTATTTTCAATTAGTCCAGATACTAATTATTGTATGGGTTATACATAAACTTATGTGCTTCTATTGTTAAAAGCTTTCATGGATTCTTAATGAAATCATTCATTTCTACCATTTTATAATTACATTAATTTTCCATATGCATTGACAACATTAATCAAACAACTTAATGTGCTTGATCATTAGTTAAAATTGGTATAAATGGGTAAGAATAGATAAAACATAATAATAAATATAATTATAGATAGATACCAATCAACTTTTCATTTTCTGATCTAATTGCAATGGACTGCTAAGGAGATAATTAAGAAAAATAATTTTTTGGCATTAACAAATGTTTGAGAAGACAGTTCTAGAAATAGTAAGAGAATAGTAAGAGGAAGAGTGAAGACTTCAGCAAATCAGTGATTACTGTAAAGGAAAACAATCCTCTTACGTGAGAAATGAGAAAAAGGAAAAAAATGACAGGAGTCTTTTTTTTTTTTTTTTTGGCACTGGGGATTGAACCCAGGGGTGCTTAACTATAGAGCCAGATCCACAGCCCTTTTTATGTTTTATTTTTGAGACAGGGTCTTGCTAAGTTACTGAAGCTGGCCTCAAACTTGTGACACTCTTGCCTCAACCTCTTGAGAAGTTGGGATATGCCACCATGACTGGCAAGGAGTACAGTCATTAGTCAGAAAAAGTCAATGGAAAGCTTCCTAGTGGGTTGCAGGTGACCCTAGATGCTTTACTATAATTAAACAAAATAAGAGAAAAAAAATGAGAGGAAAATCCATTTCAGAATTTTAATATGGAAGGACGCCCAGAATTTCAACTGTTCTGTCAACCTGGTGACATTGTGGGGTTAGTGACCATTCAGTTCCTAGAGCCCATGAAGATTTTTGTCAAATATCACACATAATATCAGTGTGCAGATATTAATGAGAACATACCATATGATGTTATTATATTGATCCTCAAGGGAAACAATACAAGTGCTACAGCAAGTGGTTTCTGAATGTATAGAACTGAAAATCAACTGGAAAATTATAAAAGAGTTTTATTTCCTTCATAAAAGAGGTGGTACAAATGTTCTATGATTGGCAAAAGATAAATGTATTATAATGAGAAAAAGTAGATCCTGATAAAAAGAAATTCAAAATTTTAGATCTAATGTGTATTAGTTATTTATAAATCTGGTGCATATAACAAAGAGAAGCAAATGTTTTAATGATATGTAGTATCAAAAAGGAAGAAGCCATTCCCCAATCCCCTTTTTGCCTGCTGAGTCATGTTCTAAATTCTAATTTCAATACCCTATGCCATTTTGGAGAAATGATTTGTCAGCTGCTCTGTGAAGAAGTGGGGTAAGATTATTTTAAATGCAGTAAGAGTTTGAGGGAAAGGCAGCCCTATTCCCCAAGACTATAAACTCATGCTGCCTTATATCTTAATAGTATTAGATCTACTAAATATTTAAAAGAGTTTTAAAGATAAATGACTCTTTTTCATTCCCCACAGTGCTGATGACTTGGTCGTGTCTGATTTTGGACTGATAACATCAGTATTGACTTGAAACATTGCATGGTTCCCGTTCTCATTATGCCTGATGAGTATACTGGCCAGCTTTTGTTGCAGGATAACTTTTTGTATGACGAAAATATGAAATTCCATAGGCATTGAGAATGGAACCTGTCAGGTTAGATTCAATATGTAATTTAGCAATACCTTTATAAGTTTTATCTCTGAGCTCTACTGAAGCTTTCCTTGGGAGACTCTGGCCTTGTATGCCTTTGACTGCATTGCTAGTCATTTTTCCCTGACAGTCAGTCTATATAATAACTCACTTCAGTATGATCTTAGGGAACACTTTATGTAAACCTCTATTTTAATATTTAGCATGAATGTCATAATTGCTTATTTACATCTTTCTCTCCCCTGATACAATGTGTGCTTATTAAGGATGAGCTTTTTTTCTTTGCATCTCCCCCATGCCCATCACTGGGTGAAAAGAGAAGAGCCTCTGGAAAATCTCATGGCTATATGCTTCACAATTGAAATCTTGTAATTTAGGCTAGAATTAAAATATATTATTTTTAATGAAAATCCTGGTGAGATTCATTTTTTAATTTAAAAACTGACATTTATATACATAAAACTCATACAAATATTTATAACATATATACTTGAAATATATTAAATGAAAAATATGGTATATATAATATAAAAATTAGATATATGTAAAATATATGATGTTTAAAATTATAATTACAAACATTTCATTCAAATTAAAGAAGGATAATTGGCTCAATGATTCAAGTGCCTTAAACAATTTCTTTTAAGCTGGGTGTGGTAGTGTACCCCTGTAGTCTCAGCTCCTTGAGAGGCAGGGGCAGCAGGATCACATGAGCCTAGGAGTTTGAGACCAGCCTACACAACACAGCAAGATCCCATCTGAGGAAAAAAAAAAAAAGGAAAAATATCTTCTGGGGTTTCTACCATTTATATGTCTTATCTTTCCTATATACATATATACATATATATATATATATACATATTTAGTTTTTCTTTATAATTACATATTGTTACAAATATCTTTTCATTAGTATGCTATTTTATATTTAGATTGATTATTTGTAGTATAAAGAATGTTGTATATTTTGAAACTTTCTTCCTCTTTTAGATTCTTTGTCTAGGGAATCCATAGACATGACTGATGAAAAGGGATTATCAGCTTTCACCTAATTCAGCTTTAAGCCTTCAATCTGGCTTCATTTAAACAAGTCAAGATAAATGTGTTCCTGACTTTATTAATCTTAAGATAGGAGATTCTGTAGCCTCTTTAGAATCTTCCTCACCATGTTTTATCATTTTTCTGTTGTGGCTGGACTCATTTTTGGAAGCTTTTTAAAATCCATGAATCCCTTTTCTGAAAACAAGCAGAATAAATTCCCATTATTAATATGCAGGCTTTAAAAGTTTCCTACCATTTTAATATTTAAACATTTTAATTATAATTATTAGTTTTTAATTTAGAATTACTATACTGATGCCAGAGTTATAATCATCCCTGCCTTTAAAAAATAGTTAAGAAGTGGTTATATCCTTTTTTAATGTGTACTCAGAAATTCTTTTGATTTTCTTGAAAAACAAGGCAGGTATGGAACATAATCTTTGTTATTGTTCCCTCTTTGCTTCTTTTGGTTCCATTTCCAAGTGAAATAAACAAACAATATTTTAAGAAATATGTTTCCTATGTAGCTTTCATATTCTGCCTTTTTCAAGGGTTATTTTTATTTATAATATTGCTTAACTAGAGCTCACAGATAGTTTATGATATTGATAGAATTTCTAATTCACTGTATTTCTTCCTTGTTATTACCTTAATAATGTGAAAAAATTAGTTCTTGTAGTAACTTAATTTTTGTACATAACCATTTAATAGTTCCCCTTCAAATTTTTTGTCATCAGTGACAAACTAAATTAACTTATAGTATAATTATTTTAAAAGTTTAGTTTGTAAATTTTAAAAGTTGTATCTCATGTCCATTTTATTTGTACTATTTATTTCTTATATTTCTGGTTGCTTTCTATGTGAGTCATCATGTAATTTACATCCACGTTGAAATTAACCTATCTGTAATTTCTGCTTTCCTGAAACAACTTTTTCTTTGATGATTGAATACTGTATGATTGCTGGAGTTGCTGATTGCCAGCTACTGAAAGACAATGTCCAAAACAGAGTTTCTGACTGGGATAAATGAAACTACTTTGCAATTGTTGATGTAATTCTCTGTAAGGGTCATCATGAACAGATGGTTCTGGATTCTGAGGGATTTTAAATCTTGAGTTCTACAGAGTTTAATATTTTGTACATTACTAAGAGTTTGCTATCAAAGTTGTTAAGGCATGGATTTCAAATGATTCCCAATTCTATTTAAGAGAATATTAATTTATGCTTCTTTATGCTCCTGTTCTTGAAAGAAATTGATACCTACATAATATTAGGATGATTGATTCTCAGAGTGAAGCTTATTAAACTACTAAGGATGAATTAGAAGTAACGAGAAAGGAACAAGTGGGGCTACTTGTTCACACTATAAAAGTCTTTCTTTGGACTCTTTACAGCAAAGTGTAGTAGACTAAAATTCTTTCATGAATGCAACTTTCCATTTTGACTGACTGCAATTTTATATCTTTAGATAAATGATTAATATTTTCAATTTTATCTTTCCTAAAATTCAAATGTGTTTTGTTTAAGGACAGTAATGCCAGAGACAGCAGGGATGTGGCATATTCATATTTGTCTTTTTAATGTCTAATTCATAGTGGCTATTTGAGTAAATGAGTGAACAAATTGATGGGTGAATGAAAACCCTAAGTTATCAGTGTGGAAATTGGAAATTCTTTATTTTTAGGCCATGTTTTCCTGCCTGTCTGACCTCTAGGCCATGTTTTTGTACTAGGTAAGTCCTCAGTAGTACATTAAGTTCAGAACTCTAATCTCTGATATTATTGTTGATGTGAATTTTAGAAAAGAATTAACTTCCTTCCATTTTAAAGAAATAATAAGTGCTATTGCATAGGCCTTAACAATAAGGCCTTAATATCAACCCAGTATGATTTCTGATTCAAGTCATAACATTATTTCATTTTGGTTTATTACTGAATAATGTATCAATAATGAATGATCTAAATGAAGGGTAAAATACTGTTACCACCAAGTCCTTTGAGGTCTAATATCCTTTGTACAAAGAAAAGAAATGTTTTTTTTTTTTTTTTTTTTTCTGCTTAATATTTTGTCTTTATTCCCCATCCAAGACTAAGCATTGCTACATTACACTGATGTTTTAGGGGTAAAAAAAGGTGAACTAGCCTTAACATTCTTTTTTTTTTTTTTTTATTTTTTTTATTTTTTTACGTTTACATAGGGTAATGATGTTTATTTTATTTTTCCCCTCCCCCCCACCCTCCCACCCCTCCCACCCCTCTTTTCCCTCTACACAGTCCTTCTTTCCTTCATTCTTACCGCTCTCCTTAGCCTAACTCTAAACCTAACCCTAAACCTAATGCTAGCCCGTCCCACCCCCCATTATATGTCCTCATCCGCTTATCAGCGAGATCATTCGTCCTTTAGTTTTTTGAGATTGGCTTATCTCACTTAGCATGATATTCTCCAATTTCGACCATTTGCCTACAAATGCCATAATTTTATCATTCTTCATTGCGGAGTAATATTCCATTGTATAAATATGCCACAGTTTCTTTATCCATTCATCAACTGAAGGGCATCTAGGTTGGTTCCACAATCTGGCTATGGTGAATTGAGCAGCAATGAACATTGATGTGGCTGTATCTCTGTAGTATGCTGATTTTAAGTCCTTTGGGTATAGGCCAAGGAGTGGGATAGCTGGGTCAAATGGTGTTTCCATTCCAAGCTTTCTGAGGAATCTCCACACTGCTTTCCAGAGTGGCTGCACTAATTTGCAACCCCACCAGCAATGTATGAGTGTTCATTTTTCACCACATCCTCGCCAACACCTATTGTTGCTTGTATTCTTGATAATCGCCATTCTAATTGGGGTGAGGTGCAATCTTAGGGTAGTTTTGATTTGCATTTCCCTTATTACTAGGGATGTTGAACATTTTTTCATATATCTGGTGATTACTTGTACATCTTCTTCTGTGAAGTGTCTGTTCATTTCCTTAGCCCATTTGTTGATTGGATTATTTGTATTCTTCGTGTAGAGTTTTTTGAGTTCTTTATAGATTCTGGAAATTAGCGCTCTATCTGAGGTATGGTTGGCAAAGATATTCTCCCACTCTGTAGGCTCTCTCTTCACATTTCTGATAGTTTCCTTTGCTGACAGAAAGCTTTTTAGTTTGAATCTATCCCAGTTGTTTATTCTTGCTTTTATTTCTTGTGCTATGGGAGTCCTGTTAAGGAAATCTGATCCTGAGCCAACAAGTGGAAGATTTGGACCTACTTTTTCTTCTATAAGATGCAGGGTCTCTGGTCTGATTCCGAGGTCCTTGATCCATTTTGAGTTGAGTTTTGTGTAGGGTGAGAGATAGGGGTTTAATTTCATTCTATTGCATATAGTTTTCCAGTTTTCCCAGCACCATTTGTTGAAGAGGCTATCTTTTCTCCATTGCATATTGTTGGAACCTTTGTCTAGTATGAGAAAATTGTATTTATTTGGGTTTGTGTCCATGTCCTCTATTCTGTACCATTGATCTACCTGTCTATTTTGGTACCAATACCATGCCGTTTTTGTTACTATTGCTTTGTAGTAGAGTTGAAGATCTGGTATTGCAATACCCCCTGCTTCGCTCTTGCTACTGAGGATTGCTTTAGCTATTCTATGTTTTTTATTCTTCCAGATGAATTTCATAATTGCTTGCTCTATTTCTGCAAGGTACATCATTGGGATTTTAATTGGAATTGCATTGAATCTGTATAGCACTTTAGGTAGTATAGCCATTTTGACGATATTAATTCTGCCTATCCAGGAACATGGGAGATCTTTCCATCTTCTAAGGTTTTCTTGAATTTCTTTCTTTAGTGTTCTGTAGTTCTCATTGTAGAGGTCTTTCACCTCTTTTGTGAGATTGATTCCCAAGTATTTTATTTTTTTCGATGCTATTGTGAATGGGGTAGTTTTCCTAATTTCTCTTTCTGAAGATTCATCACTTACGTATAAAAATGCATTGGATTTATGAGCATTGATCTTGTAACCTGCTACTTTACTGAATTCACTTATGAGTTCTAAAAGTTTTCTGGTGGAATTTCCAGGTTCCTCTAAATATATAATCATGTCATCAGCGAACAGGGATAGTTTGAGTTCTTCTTTTCCTATTCGTATCCCTTTAATTTCTTTGGTTTGTCTGATTGCTCTGGCTAGAGTCTCAAGGACGATGTTGAATAGAAGCGGTGAAAGAGGGCATCCCTGCCTTGTTCCAGTTTTTAGGGGGAACGCTTTCAGTTTTTCACCATTTAGAATGATATTAGCCATGGGCTTAGCGTAGATGGCCTTTATAATGTTTAGGAATGTTCCCACTACCCCAATTTTTTCTAGTGTTTTGAGCATGAAGGGATGCTGTATTTTATCAAATGCTTTTTCTGCATCTTTTGAAATAATCATGTGATTCTTAACTTTTAATCTGTTGATATGGTGAATGACATATATTGATTTCCGAATGTTGAACCAACCTTGCATCCCTGGGATAAAACCCACTTGATCGTGGTGCACTATCTTTTTAATATATATTTGTATGCGATTTGCTAAAATTTTGTTGAGAATTTTTGCATCGATGTTCATTAAGGATATTGGTCTGAAATTTTCTTTCCTTGATGTGTCTCTGTCTGGTTTAGGTATCAGGGTGATATTGACTTCATAGAACGAGTTTGGTAGGGTTCCCTCCTCTTCTATTTCATGGAATAGTTTGAGGAGTATTGGAATGAGCTCTTCTTTAAAGGTTTTGTAGAACTCGGCTGAGAACCCATCTGGTCCTGGACTTTTCTTTGTTGGTAGGCTTTTGATGACCTCTTCTATTTCATTGCTTGAAATTGGTTTATTTAAGTTGTGTATGTCCTCCTCGTTCAGTTTAGGTAGTTCATATGTCTCTAGAAATTTGTTGATGTCTTCGAGGTTTTCTGTTTTGTTGGAGTATAGATTTTCAAAATAGCTTCTAATTATGTTTTGTATTTCAATCGTGTCTGTTGTGATGTTTCCTTGTTCATTCCGAATTTTAGTAATTTGAGTTTTCTCCCTCTTTCTCTTTGTTAGTGTGGCTAAGGGTTTATCAATTTTATTTATTTTTTCAAAGAACCAACTATTTATTTTGTTAATTTTTCCGATTGTTTCTTTTGTTTCGATTTCGTTGATTTCGGCTCTGATTTTAACTATTTCCTGTCTTCTACTACTTTTGGTATTGGTCTGCTCTTCTTTTTCTAGTGCTTTGAGCTGTAGTGTTAAGTCGTTTATTTGTTGATTTCTACTTCTTTTTTGAATGCACCCCATGAAATAAATCTTCCTCTAAGTACTGCTTTCATAGTGTCCCAGAGATTTTGATATGATGTGTCTTTGTTCTCGTTTACTTCTAAGAATTTTTTATTTCCCTCCTGATGTCTTCTGTTATCCATTCATCATATAATAGTGTATTATTTAGTCTCCAGGTATTGGAGAAGTTTCTGTTTTTTATTCTGTCATTTATTTCTAATTTCAATCCATTATGATCTGATAGAGTACAAGGTAGTATCTCTATCTTCTTGTATTTGCTAACAGTAGCTTTGTGGCATAAAATATGGTCTATTTTAGAGAAGGATCCATGTGCTGCTGAGAAGAAAGTGTATTCGTTCTTTGTTGGATGGTATATTCTATATATGTCCATTAAGTCTAAATTGCTGATTGTGTTGTTGAGATCTATAGTTTCTTTATTCAGTTTTTGTTTGGACGATCTATCCAGTGGTGAGAGAGGTGTGTTAAAATCGCCTAGTATTATTGTGTTGTGGTCTATTTGATTTCTGGAATTGAGAAGGATTTGTTTGACGTACGTGGATGAGCCAATGTTCGGGGCATAGATATTTATGATTGTTATGTCTTGCTGATTTATGCTTCCCTTAAGCAGCATGTAATGTCCTTCTTTATCCCTTCTGACTAGTTTTGGTTTGAAGTCCACATTATCTGAGATGAGGATGGATACTCCAGCTTTTTTGCTGTGTCCGTGTGCATGGTATGTTTTTCCCCATCCTTTCACCTTTAGTCTATGGGTGTCTCTTTCTATGAGATGAGTCTCTTGCAGGCAGCATATTGTTGGATTTTTCTTTTTAATCCAATCTGCCAGTCTGTGTCTTTTGATTGATGAATTCAGGCCATTAACATTCAGGGTTATTATTGTGATATGATTTGTATTCCCAGTCAATTGACTCATATTTGTTTTTGACATGATTTGGTTTCTCCTTTATTTGGCTATTCCTTTAGGCTAGCGCCTCCTGTTGCTGATTTGCATCGTTGTTTTTCATCTCTTCCTCATGGAATATTTTGCTGAGAATGTTCTGTAATGCTGGCTTTCTTTTTGTAAATTCCTTTAGCTTTTGTTTATCATGGAAGGATCTTATTTCATCGTCAAATTTGAAGGTAAGTTTTGCTGGGTATAAGATTCTTGGTTGGCATCCATTTTCTTTCAGGGCTTGGTATATGTTGTTCCAGGCCCTTCTAGCTTTTAGGGTCTGGATTGAAAAATCTGCTGATATTCTTATTGGTTTCCCTCTGAATGTAATTTGATTCTTTTCTCTCGCGGCCTTTAAAATTCTGTCTTTATTTTGTATGTTAGGTATTTTCATAATAATGTGCCTTGGTGTGGGTCTGTTGTAATTTTGTATGTTTGGAGTTCTATAAGCCTCTTGTACTTGGTTTTCCATTTCATTCTTCAGATTTGGGAAATTTTCTGTTATTATTTCATTGAATAGATTGTTCATTCCTTTGGTTTGTTTCTCTAAGCCTTCCTCAATCCCAATAATTCTCAAATTTGGCCTTTTCATGATATCCCATAGTTCTTGGAGATTCTGTTCATGATTTCTTACCATCTTCTCTGTTTGTTCAACTTTGTTTTCAAGGTTAAATATTTTGTCTTCAATGTCTGAGGTTCTGTCTTCCAGGTATTCTATCCTATTGGTTATGCTTTCTATGGAGTTTTTAACTTGGTTTATTGTTTCCTTCATTTCAAGGATTTCAGTTTGGTTTTTTTTTCAGTATCTCTAACTCTTTATTGAAATGATCTCTTGCTTCCCGTATTTGGTCTTTTAACTGTTGATTGGTGCGATCATTTAATGCCTGCATTTGCTCTTTCATCTCCTCCTTCAATGCCTGCATTTGCTCTTTCATCTCCTCATTAGCTTCCCTGATCGTTTTAATTACGTACATTCTGAACTCCCTTTCTGACATTTCTTCTGCTCTGCTGTCATTGGGTTTTATTGATGTAGTATCTAGGTTTGTTTGGGACATTTTCTTCCCTTGTTTTCTCATAATGGTCAGTTGTCAGTGGGACCCTGAGATATTGCAGTTTTCCACTATTGGCTTATAGTGTCCCAGTAGATTTCCAGTGTATCACCTCCCAGCCTTCAGTAGCCTGATGTCTTGGAGGAATCTGATAAAGCAGCTCATTCGAAGAATACTGCCCCTAGCCCCCTACTGGTTCCACGTTTTGGAACTGGCTCTGTGCGGAAATGCTCTCACTGTGGGCCTGCACCGTGCAGCTGGCCGTGTGGGAAGAGCCCACTGCCGGAGTGTGGAAGACTACCTTGGGAAGACTCACGCTGCCCTGCCCGGCTCCGCTAAGCCACCTCTATCTGGGCCTGCCACCCGGGCTGAGCTTTACCCAGTGGGCAGACTCACCCGTGGCTCTATTTCAGTCCGAGTTTCTGTATGCCTCCCCCTCTTAGCTCCTGGGTTCTGGAGCGACCGGGGGTGCAGTCTTTCTCTAGGCCGCCATCTTGGATCTCCCCGTGAAAAGAGCCCGCAGCCGGAGTGGGCAGAGCCGCCTGAAGAGGTTTCCGGCTGCCCTGCCCTTATCCCTGAGGCTGATTGCAGATCGAGGCTCTCCGCTGGTTCTTTGCAGGAGTACACTGCGCTGCAGCGGCTCCGGGACTCGGAGCCTGCTCTGTTCAGAAAGGCACTCACTAGCGGGCCAGTTCCGTTCCGAGAACCTGGAGAAGCTGGCTGTGTGGGCGGGGCCCACCGTCGGAGTGCGCAGGGCTGCCTGTGGATGACTCTAGCTGCCCTGCCCGGCTCCGATAAGCCACCTCTATCTGGGCCTGCCACCCGGGCCGAGCTTTACCCAGTGGGCAGACTCACCCGTGGCTCCACTTCAGTCCGAGTCTCTCAATGCCTCCCCTTCTTAACTCCTGGGTTCTGGAGCGAATGGGGGTGCAGTCTCCCTCTAGGCCGCCATCTTGGATCTCCCCGTGAAGAGAGCCTGCAGCCGGAGTGGGCAGAGCCGCCTGAAGAGGTTTCCGGCTGCCCTGCCCTTATCCCTGAGGCTGATTGCAGATCGAGGCTCTCCGCTGGTTCTTTGCAGGAGTACACTGCACTGAAGCGGCTCCGGGACTCGGAGCCTGCTCTGTTCAGAAAGGCTCTCACTAGCGGGCCAGTTCCGTTCCGAGAACCTGGAGCAAGAAATGTTTTTAAAATAAGTGTTTTGTGATGGTTGTAGGATTCTAAAGTTATTAGCAAGGGATAGGGAGTATAAGGAAGATTTTCATGATAATGTGGGATAGGCAACAATATTTTCCTTGGATCCCATGATGGTTTTTTCCTCATTGATTATTCATTCTGTGTGTGTGTGTGTGTGTGTGTGTGTGTGAGAGAGAGAGAGAGAGAGAGAGAGAGAGAGAGAGAGAGAGAGAGCGCTTGTGCCCATGTGCTTTACTTTTGTTTGTTTATTCATCTGTGTCCTAGAAGTACGTTCTCAGAATTTCAGATGGCCTTGTATTATTGTCTCTCCATAGATAGTTTATCCTTTGAAGAGCTTCTAATATCACTCTCTGAAACTAATTTTAGAATATTTCTCTTTAGTGTTAACTCACAGCTTAGCTCTAATTCTGGTATTATCAAATTATCTAATGTGCATTTCTACCTGGAGACCTCTCAGACAGAATAAAGTTAACATTTCTTAAACAATTTTTTCCTTTTCATCATTTTTTTCTATCTTCAGAAACTTGGATTTTTTCCTTTGACCCCCATCTACTTTATCTCCCTCCAGTTCTTTCTTTTCCCTTCCCTTCCCTTCCTCTTCTCTTCCCCTTCTTTCTCCTCCCTCCACCCCCACCCCAGAGATGGGGAATGGGGCTGACTTTTTCCAATTCAGTTGCTTATTCTACCACACTATAAAAAATTTTCATAGAGCTACTTAACTGTCCTTTTGATCTGCACACCTCCCTAATCTAATATGAACTGCATACAACTATTTACTTTATCATATTGCTTTGCCCTAGACAACTTTCACTGCCTTATATTGTCTCTTGTTAATATATAAACTCATGAGCCTGGAATTCAAATTCTTCAATTTTGTTGTACCCTGCATTTCTGGTTTTGGCTTTAGCCTCCAGTTTCTGAAATCAACCACTCTATCTAAACAGGTTAACAAATGCATTCTTCAACATGTTGTGATTTTTTTTTTCTTTTTGCATTTGCTTATACCTCTTCAAGATCTCATTTTTTTTTTCATGAAGTTTGTCCATTCCAGATCATAGGGTTTCCAGACTATAGGGTTTTCTTTTTTCTTCTTTTTTGAACCTCCTCAAGATTCCTGTAGTGTTTATCTAAGCCATTTATTTAGCAACCAGTTATTAATAACATCATGACCTTTTCTTTGTTTTTGTATGAATGATTTACTTCCAGTATTCCTATTTTTCTACACAATTACATGTTTCTTCACAAACTAACTGGGAAGTCCTGAAGAGCATCCTTAAAAGGAAAACAATTTCTTTTCTCTAAATGTTATCTTAAAACATTTTTCCTATTTCAAAGATAAAAATCTTGAAAGTCCTGTAGTTCCATAATTATAATTAATTTTTCAGTGAATTGCACCTTTTAAAATATTTTCCATGTACCTAAAAATATTAACTTAAGAAACTGAAAACTTGAAGATTCTTCTATGTGCCAAGAGCTGCTAACACTGTCTTTCTCACTGTGGTATGTACTACATATAGTATAGTAATTAATATTAGTTGATCAAGCAAATAGATTGAATAACTCATCAGTCAAAAAAATAATGAACTAACATTATATGGGCTCAATTTGTACATATCATGGTGACTGATTTTTCTTCATAGTAGCCTATAAAATAACTCCAGGAAGTTTCCATGAGAGAGGCTCCTGTAATTTATTATAAAATTTAGCTTGTACAACAGATAATTTATAGACTCTAAATATGAAAATAATGTAATGAAATATTTCAAACAGGAAGTAAAATGACATAGAGGAAGTTATATTTTTAAAATTGTGAATGGATGATCATAAGTTTACTAACACTATAAATATTTGGGCATAGAATTAGTGAACTGATGAATACATTAGAGAATGAAATACCAGCTGAACAGATGCTCCAATCAATTCAAAGATAATGTTTTTCATAGCACTAGAAGGAGGAATTTAAAATGAGAATGATGGGTGTCTTTTCTTAAATTAATAGATTGTATTTTTTAGAGCAGTTTAAGTTTATAGAAAAATCGGACAGAAATTCAGAGAGCTCCCATATTTTCACTCATGCATTCCCATACATTTTCCCATATCATGAACTTCTTGCCTTACTGTTATTTATTTGTCACAATTGATGACCCAGAATTGATAAATTATTAATTATAGTTCATGGTTTACCTTAGGGCTCATTCTTTGTGCCATACAATTCTATGGTTTTGCAAATGCATAATGTTATACATTCACCACTACTATATCATGTAGAATAGTTTCAGTATCCTAAATATCTCCTGTGCTTCACCTACTTCTTCTTGTCCCTTCCCTTCTCCCAACCCATAGTAACCATTAATATTTTTTATGGTTTTATAGTTTTGCCTTTTCCAGATACTGTGTTTGGAATAATATAGTATATAGCATTTTCAGACTGACTACTTTCCCTAAGCAGTATACATATATGGTTATTCCAAGTTATTTCATAACTTGATAACTAATTTGTTTGTATAGTTGAGGAATAATATTCTATTATATGGATATACCAACTGTTTGCCTGTTTACCTGTTGAAGGACAGCTGGGTTGTTTCTATCCTTTGGTTATTATGAATAAAGTTACTATAAACAATTGTGTTTGGATTTATAAAATTTTTAAATTATAAAACAAAATAACAAAATTTGCTATCTGAACTATTTCTAAGTAGATAATTAATTCAGTAATAAGTATATTCACAATGTTGTGAAACCAATCTCCAGCAATTTTTTTTTTAATCTTGAAAAACTGAAATATCCCTTAACCATACCTCCCTGTTTTTTCCTATCCCTTGATCCTGGAAACAATTCTCTCTTTTGTTTCTATGAATTTGACTATTTTGAATGCCTCATATAAGTGGAATCATATGTAATATTTGTCTTTGTGTGATTTATTTCACTTAGTGAAATGTCCTCAAGATTCATCTATATCAGTATGGGTCAGATTGTTTTCCTTTGTAAGGCTGAGTAATATTCTATTGCTGTATATATCATATTTTGTTTATTCATTTATTCATTGATGAACACTTAGGTTGCTTCTACCTCTTGATTACTGTGAATAGTGTTTGTATGAAAATGGATGTGTGAATATCTCTTTGAGATCCTACATTTAATTCTTTTGCACATATGCTCTGAAGTGGAATTGCTGAATCATATGGTAATTTTCTTAAGTTTTTGAGGAACCACCATGTTTTGCATAGTAGCTGCAGTGTATTACATTCCTGCCAATAATGTACAAAAGTTCCATTTCTCCTAACCAACACTTACCATTTTCTGTGGTTTGATAGGAACATCAGTGAGGTGATAGTTCATTGAAGGTTTGTTCTCCCCTAATGATCTGTTACGATATTTTTAAAAAATAAGCTTGCTGGCCATGTTGTATACCAGTACTTTATCAAATACAAGTTTTACACCTATTTTTTCCAAATATGTGGCTTTCATTTTCATTTTTAACAGCGTGTTTTCCACAGTTGAAACTTTAATTTTAACAAAGTCCATTTACCTTTTTTTTCTACCAAAGATCATACTTGTATTTCAAAAATTTATTGCCAAAACTATAATCACATAGATTCTCTTCTTTGTTTTCTCCTAGAAGGTTTATAGTTCTACATTTTATGTTTAGTGAACAGTATAAGGTCAGCATTCAGGTTCTTTTTTCTTTTTCTTTTGTATGTGGATGGCCTATTGTGCCTGCACCATTGTTGAAAAGACTTCTTTCTTCACTGAATTACTTTTGTTTCCTTGCCAAAGATGAGTTGATTATGTTTATATCAGTCTATTTCTGGACTTCCTATTCTTTCTGTTAATGAATTTGTCTATTCTCCCAACAATACAACATTGTCCTTTTTCATAGTAAATTTTGGTAGTATCCTTTTTGTTGGATTGACTGTTCTGGGTTTTTGGTCTCCTCGTGGAATTTTAAAATCATCTCATTGATACCTACAATATAATTTACTGGGAATTTTATGGGATTGCATTGAGTTTTTGTATCAAGTTTGGGAGAATTCACATCTTTTTTTTTTAATTAAAACTCTGAATGTGCTTTATTTATTTATTTTATTTATTTATTTATTTTTTTATTATTGTAAACAAATGGGATACATGTTGTTTCTCTGTTTGTACATGGCGTAAAGGCATACCATTTGTGTAATCATAAATTTACATAGGGTAATGTTGTTTGATTCATTCTGTTATTTTTTTCCCCTGAATTCACATCTTTTTAAAAAAAATCTTTATTTTATTTTTATTTGTTCTTTTTAGATGTACATAATAGTAGAGTGTATTTTGACATATTATATATACAATGGAGTACAACTTATTCTAATTAGATCCCATTCTTGTGGTTGAACATGATGAGGAGTTTTACTGGTCGTATATTCATATATGAACACAGGAAAGTCATGTCTGATTCATTCTACTGTCTTTCCTTTTCCTTTCCCCCCTCCCTTCCCTTCATTCCCCTTTATCTAATCCAGTGAACTTTATTCTTGCCTGTTCACCTCCCAAATCTCTTATCTGCATATCAGAGAGAACATTTGGCCTTTGGTTTTTTGGGATTGGTTTATTTCACTTAGCATGCTAGTCTCCAGTTCTATCCATTTATTGGCAAATGCCATAATTTCATTCTTCTTTATGGCTGAGTAATGAGAATTCACATCTTGATAATATTGAGTCATCTTATACAAAAACATGGAATATCTGTTAGTCTTTCTTTGATTTCTTTCATCAGAGTTTTATAGTTTTCCTCACATAAATGTTGTTCATATTTTGCTGAATATATACCCAAGTTTTTCACTTTTGGGGTGATAATTTAAATGTCATTGTGACTTTACTTTCACATTGTAGTTGTTGTTTGTTTCTATATAAGACAGGAATATTCACCTTGTATCCTGAAACTTTACTACAATTATTTATTAATTCCAGGATTTTTGTTTGTTAATTCTTTGGAATTTTCCACATATATAACAATGTTATCTATGAACAAAGACAATTTCATTTCTTCTATCCCAGTCTGTGTATTTTAACATACTTTTCTCCCTTTTATTGATTTACTGTTTTCCTTCTTTCTTGTATATTTTTCTTTTTTTTCCTCTTAGTACTGGAGATTGAACCATCCAGGGCCTCAGGCATACTAGGCAAGTACTCTACCACTGAACAATGTTCCCAGTCCCCCTTTTTGTTATTGCAAGTTAGAGCTTCCAGTCCAGTTTTCTTTTGACTAGTGCCAACTTGGTGTATCTTTATTCATTCCTCTACTTTTAATCTATTCTTACCTCTATATTTAAAGAGGATTTCTTATAGACAAGATATGGTTGGGTCTTGATTTTTTTGACCATCTTGACAGTCCATCTTTTAATTAATGTATTTATGCTATTCATATGTATAGTGGTTATTGATACTATTATATATTTGTAATTTTTCTATTTATTTTCCTTTTTCTATGTTTCTTCTTTTCCCCTTTCTACTCATTTTTCTGATTTTAATTGAGTATTTTATATGATTCCATTTTTTCTTTCTTTGGTATATCAGTTCTACTTTTTTTTTTCTTGTGGGAGATTGAACACAGGACCTCATGCATGCTACCACATGTTGTACTACTGAGCTACACAACTAACTTCAATTGTACTTCTTTTAAAATATTTTTAGTGGTGCCAGAGTTTGATAATGTATATTTCTACTACTAACCTAAGTATTCTTTTAAATAACAGTATATCATTTTATGAATAGTGTAGGTATTCCAGATTTCTACCTCTCAACCCTTATAACATTGTTGTAATTCAAGTTGTGGTCACCAAATACATTGTTGTTGTTATTTTGAGCACACTATTGTCTGTTAGAATGAGTATAAGAACAACAAAATATTTGAGTTTTTCTTAATTTATTCCTTCTCTACTCCTGTTCCTTTATTTATGTACAGCCAAGTTTCTAACAGGCCATTGTTCTCTCTAAATAACTTTTTTTTTAAACATTTCTTGCAAGAAAGTTTATTATTGACAAATTTCCTCATTTATCTGTTTGTGAATGCCTTTATTTCTCCTTGACTTTTGAAAGATAATTTTGTTACATATCAAATTCTGTGTTGGTGATTTTTTGATTTTTAACATTGAAAATATTCCACTGTACTCTCTTACTTGTATGGTTTTGGAGAAAAATCTGAAGTAATTCTTCTGGTTACATTATTAGGTATTTTTTCCTCTGGATAATTGGATTTTTTTTTTTTTTTTGCAGTTTAAATATGTTATACCTGTGTGTAGATTTTGTGTACATATTCTACTTGGTATTCTCTGAGCTTCCTGGATGTGTACTTCAATGTTGATTATTATTTTTTTATTTTTTTTTTTAAATTGAAATGCCCATATTGCATTTATTTTTTATATAAACCATCAATTTGTCTGCTCACAGTACTGAATTTCCATTTATCAAATCAAAAATGCCAGGAAATGAACTGTACTTTGGTTATAATAAATTAAAATTGTGCAATAAGAATGAATGTTGATTATTAATTATGGAAAATTCTCCCTTCCTCTCACCTTCTTTTTCCCTATCTTCCTTCTTCCCTTCTTCCATCCCTTAATATCTGGTGGAAAACCTATAACAACTTGTTCAAATTGTGCCTAAAATTGGCAAGTAGATATTGAGTGACAGCTTAAAAAACTCTTATGAATTATGTATGTGAACTTAACTACATTAATTTTGGGACGTTTGTTAGATACTTTTTAGGGTTGTGCATTTGTTGGCTGAGATTAACAATTTACTGTCTCACAGGCAAATGGGTTTTGTCTTATTTTCCTAATTTTTGATAATAGTTGTTTACAATAGATTTTAATCATATATAAAGATCTTTTAGCATCTGTAGAGAATCTGGAGGTGTGTCTCCTGTAAATATCACTACTAGTTATTCACTGAATTTGTAAGCTTAAGTTGATCAGGGATTTCCCAATGCTAGAATCCAGAATGCATCAAACTCAATTCTGTTTTTCTCCTGGGTTTGTTAGAGATGTTTATCTGAGAGATTACTATGAGTCATAAAATTGTTAGATTGCCTGTGATGACAGAAGACATTTTTTAAAATTTAGAGCTTCTGCAAGTCTCCCAAATAATTAAAATGCATAAAACATGCAACAGATGGCAAAAGGGTTTGAACTAAATGTGTGAGACTTAGTTTTACATAGTAATGTGTTTGTGCAGTTAAGGTGGTGACCTTTCATGATAACTTCTACAGATATGTAAAGTGGAATGTGCTCTCTGGAGTTACTAAAATCTGGCAGTACTTTTCTATTCTTCATTTTAAATTTTACTAGCATAATATCTAATAGAAAACTCCTATCATCTTGAGTTTCTTTTCTTACTATTTACCCCTTAATCGAAATGACTTGAGAAAGTTAACAGGCAATTAGTGTTATGTTCTATAAAACTCATTTTTTTTTCATTTTCAACTTTAAAAGCACTGGGGTTTTAGATTTTTTTAATTTAAAAATTATCTAAGGATCTAAGAAGAAATATGCTCTTCAGTATTATCTTGTTTCTGAGGAACTTAAACCAATTCTCATTCACCATTTATTCCCTTTATCTCAAGATAATGCATATTTCTGACTTGATTTTCGTTAGGTGACAGTGGATTTTTAGTAATTCACCTGTCATCTTATGACAAACCACTCCTAAACTTGGTTTAAATCAATGACCATTCCAGTTACAAGAAGAAACTGTAGTGAGAGATAATCAAAACCTGTACCACGAAAAAAATTTACGTGCTAGTGAAACACAAGTAGAGCTAACAAATAGAAAGACTTTACTTGTTGTTGCATAAAAACTCAGAATTTTAAAAATAATAAATCACTCTACATTAATGTACAAACTTAATGTGATACCAATAAAAGTATAGATCTCCCATTTGTGTAGTTAAATGATTTGATGGAGAATTTTATACAGAAAAGCAAACACATAACAATAGTCAGAAAAACAGAAAAAAAGAAAACCGTAAGTGATGTCTAGCCCTACTAGACCTAAAAGACTACTAGAATGCTAGATAGCCTCTATAAGTAAAACATTGTGGTGTTCAAGCTTGAATAGACCAATAGACCAGTGGAATAGGATTAAATGCCCATAAGTAAATTCAAGTACATATGGACATTTAACATATGATAAATATAGTATCTCAAATGCCTGGAGTAAAGCTGACTTTAAAATAAATGGTTCTGGGAAAATTGAGTGACTGTACAGAAAAAGGTATCTTACACCGTATCTTACATTATACTCCAGAGTAATGGATTAGATATCTAAATATAAAAAATGAAATTATACAAGCACTAGAAGTAAACATAAGTGAATTAACTCTTAACCTTATTGTAGGTAAAATCTTTCAAATTCTTAAGTCCTGAAGTGATAATTGAAAATATCAATAAATTTGATTACATAAAACATTAATACATACATATATATTTATCTTAACTTTTTAGATCTCTCCCCTGACCGGGCCTCTTGAAGCAATAACACCTCAGGAGAAGTGAGCATACCTACTGAAAGGTCTTGATTTTTAAATGACATTCTTCAACAAAAGGAACATTTATCGTTCTTTAGGACTAAGGCAGAGAAAATACATTATGAGTCTAGAAAATTTCCTAGTGCCAGCATATAAAGAAGTACTTGGAAAAAGATAGCCAAAAGCTAATAATCAAAAGAACACATGTACCAACATGAAGGAGCTCCTAATACCTAAAACTGGAACAGTTTGAGGAACAAAATAATGATGATTTTGGATTTTATCCCATAGAATAAAATCAATATCCATACCAATCTACATAAATAATTGAGTAAATGCAGGTCAGTGGACAGTTCTTTTTTTTAAAATTATTTTAATTAATATAGAAGGAATGAAAGAAATATAAATTCACTATTAGCTTATATCATAGCAATTATTGTTGCAGCCTCCCAAAGAATGAGTAGGCAAAATCAGTGGACAAAACTTTCAGGATAAACCCAGAAGACACCACCTTAACCAAATGACAGCAAAAAGACATATCAACCCAGGTGTTATAGTGTCATAAGAGAAGATAATCTCCAAAGAAAGATTCAAGGAGTTACCAGAGAGAAAGGGGAGGTGGGGTTCTTGGCATCTGTGAGGGAAAAAATTCCATAAACATTAAGTGAAAAACAAACAAAAACACACACACAAACACAAAACAAAAACAAAATTAAAAAAAAAAAGAATTTCAGTGCATGCCAGTCTAAGGCATGGGCAGAAGTTTATTTAGGAAAGTAGATGGATAGTCAAGAGAGAATGGAGGCAATCGCAAGAGGGATGCCTTTGCAGTAAATCAAGGAATACACATTCAAAGGAGAACATGGACTCTCTCCACAGGGAGAGACAATAACCTGTTGGTTTGGGGTGTTAATATATATAGTGGGACAGTAGCTGGGGGCTGGACTAGAAGTGGAGCCAAGGTGGAATTTCACAATTATGTCCTTGTTTTCCCTGTAGCATTTCTTTCACTTTATAAACAAGTGGGCCAAGGACATGTCCTTCAGGAGTTGCAGTGGTTCATGGGCACTTTCTCTGAGACTCAGTAACCCATTTTTCTCCGAATTTCTAATATTAGCAGTATGTGTCTGTACCCCCAATTACTCAGGAAGCTAAGGCAGGAGAATCACTTGAACTCAGGAGTTTAAAGCCAGACTGGAAAACATAGTGAGACCCATCAAATAAATAAATAAATAAGCAAGCAAATAAATAAATAAAATGATATATCAACATCATGTATCCCCTGTTAGGAGGCACTAAGAATACAAAATAACTTCTTGGGTAATCTTACCCCAAATTCAAAACCCCAATCTAATCATGGAAAATGTCAACAAACCCAAATGAAAGCACATTCTACATAATAAATGCCCACTTATCAAAAGTGTCAGGGTCATGAAAGACAAAGACTGGGGAATCATAATTTGAAGGATACTAGTGATACAATAACTAAATGCAACATGAGATCTGGTATTGAATCTTGGAACAGGACAAGAAAATAAGGGAAAATTGTTAAAATATGAATGACACCTATAATTTAGTTAATATTATCAGTGCAATCTTAATTTCCTTGCTTTGATAATTTTACTATGGTTATGTAAGTTGTTAACATTAGGGGAAGCTGGGCAAAGAAGATATATGAACTCTGTATTGTTTTGCAACTTTTTGCAAGTCTTAAATTATCTCAGAATTAAAAAAAATATTGAAAACAATAACCTTTGCCCCACTTCTGTAGCTTTTTATCATAATATGTATTTATTTATTGACTCAAGTAGGCATTTCCTTTGTTGTGACTTCAGTCAGATGATGACTGAGACTAGAGTCATCTGAAGGCTTGACTTGGATATAAAGACAGCTGGGTTTCTCTTCTTCATGTAGTCTGAGATCCTCTCCAGTGACTTATGTCTCTTTTATTGCCAAAGCAGTACTGGGTTCCCAAAAAACAAAGGAATGGAAGATGAACTTCTACCTCTTAACTAGAGAGTACCTGGAGTCTTATAAGAGGGAAGGAATTGCTATTAATTGTATTTGGTGATTAGCTTTTACTTACATGACCTCTCTAACTTTCCATAGAGGTCAATGACTGACATCAGATTGTGGCTCATAAAGCTCTAATATAGCCTGACTGTAGAACAGAGCAGTGCCAAGTGATTCACAAAGGGAGAGAAGCTTCAAGAGAGGCTCAACAGTTGGACTACACAGTCATATTTTGGGAGAGAGATAAAAACCCCATCTGCATTTGAATTTCTTAAATATTTTCTTCTCCTCTGTGGTTTTAGTATTTCAAACAACATGAAAAAATTTAACTTGTGCTTTTTGGCAGGATTGCACCAAAATCTTTCTGAACAGATGGGGATCTACCCTGTTTAAACATCTTGATGAAAAATGGTCTCTTGGGCTGATTTATTTTAACAATTGACAACCTTTAAATTTAAGAAAATTTCCTTTCTTTTATCTAAACCTCCCATACTCAAAATTTTATTTCATTTAGTTTGTCCCCGAAATAGTGAAACACTTGTTCACTTTCCTCCGTACTTTCAAAACCCAACCAAACAAAAAACGCAATGTCTAATGTGGCATGTGTTTAATATTGAACATGACACAAATATATTTTTTTCTCTTATGTAATTAATGGTAAATATTTATCTAACATTTATTATGTATCAAGATAAACGATACATTTATTATGTATCAGGAACCTTTTTTATTTTTGGTACTGTAGCTTGAACCCAGAGGTGCATTATTACTGAGCTATATTCCTAGCCACCCCCATTTCATTTTTTTATTTTGAGAAAGGGCCTCACTAAGTTGCTGAGGCTGGTGTCAAACTTACAATCCTCCTGCCTAGGCCTCCTGAGTCTCTGGGATTATAAGCATGCCCCACCAGGTTAGGCTTCAGGCACTGTTTTAAGGTCTTTACAATAATCTTGACAATGACCATGCTAGGCATTAATATCATTATTACCATTTTCATTTGCATGTGAGGAAACAGAAATGGAGAGCTTGCCTTTGTAAGGGAGGGGCTAAGAGTCATAGTGTTGTTTACTATGTAGTCTGAGTTCTTGTGTACTAACTACACTTTACTGTGCTTAGCATGATTGATTGGCTTCTATTCTGGAGTTAAGGCTCAGTGCTAGAGCACTTGCCTAACTTGTGAGAGGTCCTGGTTTACTGAAAAAAAAAAATTATCCTCCTTCTTTACTCCTGGAATTCTCCATTTTGCCATTGATTGATTGATTCATTTTTCATTTAACAAATATTTATTTGATTATACTAGAAATACAAAGATGAAAAAGGCAACATTCTTGGAGTAATACTAAATAGTTCAAGGGGAGTTACTATGGAATGAAAGCTACCAAATCATATTGCTATGTTTTGTGTGTGTGTGTACAAATATGTAGTAATAAATTCGACTATTACTTATAATGCACTAAAAAATAAGTAGTTCAATTAACGGGAAGGATTATTTCAAGCACAATAGACTTATGATCTGAATATGTGGAAGAAGACTTGTTTGGAAAGATTTCACCAAAGATATGCTAATAGTGCCCAGGTGGAAGAAGTGTGATAGAACATTTTAAACAGACTAAATTAGCTTAGCAGTTTGAGAGTGTGTCTGACACATTGGGTATGTTCAAAGGAGACCAAAGTGGCTAAAATACTAGTATCAAATTAGAAAATATTTTTGGTTTACAAAAAGTTGTGGTACATCAACATTTATAGCAGCTTGATTCACAATGGCTAAGCTATGGAACCAACCTAGGTGCCTTTCCACAGATGAATGGATAAAGAAAATGTGGTACATACACATAATGGAATATCACTCAGCCATAAAGAAGAATGAAATTATGGCATTTGCTGGTAAATGGATGGAACTGGAGATTACCATGCTAAGTGAAATAAGCCAATCCCAAAAAACCAAAGGCCAAATATTCTCTCTGATATGCAGATGCTAATTCACATTAAGGGGGAGAGGAGGGAAGAATGGAAGTTTACTGGATTAGACAAAAGGGGATGAAGGAAATGAATCAGGGGGAATGGGAATGGGAAAGGCAGTAGAATAAATTGGACATAACTTTCCTATGTTCGTATATAAACCCACATCCAGTGTAACTCCACATCATGTACTATCTCACAAGAATGGTAAGTTGTACTCCATGTATGTCAAAATACATTCTGCTGTCATGTATAACTCAATGAACAAATAATTTTTTTTAAAAAGTTGTGGTAAAATATACATAAAACTTACAATTTTAACCATTTTAATTGACATTATGTTCATTCATATTGTTGTACAACTATTACCACTATCTCTAGAACTTGCTCAGCATTCCAAAATGAAATTCTGCATCTACTAAACAGAACTCTCCATTACCCTCTTCCCAGCCTCTAGTACCCACTAATCTACTTCCTATCTCAGTGAATCAAATTAGATATTTTTAACATCTATTTGCTGTAATGTCACTGGGTATCACAAAGTGGGCCAGCCACAGTCCTAGTGAGGAATGAAGAAGGATGGAGATTAGTATAACCAAATTCTTGCCACTTGAAACATATGACCCCCACGGTTTTAATTCAGAGGGCATGTTTTGGAAGATACATTCCTGGTTCATTTGGTAAATATTTTTGATCATTCCAGATTTACTTTTGTTTGCTATTATATGTTGAGAGCTTTGAGCTTTTACTCCCAAACCACCTACTTGGTTAAAGTGGAATGGTATAGTGTCCAGTGATATCATAAAGAGTACAGCTGCTGAGATTTTTGTCTAGTTTTATCCTTTTGCTGCAGTTTTCTTTTTAAAAATTATGTACAATTTATTAAAATTGCCTCAGGTGTTGTTCAGGCTTTTATTTTTTCTCTCCCTCATCTAAGAATAATTATGAAGTAATAAAGCTGCCATAGAAAAGTGAAAGTTGAGTTAATTAATATTTTATTATTTCCCTTTATTCATCTTATTTCTTTATTTTGTTTGAAATAATACTGGTTTATGTTATATAGAGGTCAGAGACAGAGTAAAAGTGCCACTATCTTTAGTTTCTGCTATCTCTTAAAATAATAATAATAAGTTGCTTGAAATTAGAGACTGAAAAAATGTTTTGATATGAATCAAGTGGTCAGCATTCAATTTTTAAAAATTATTTAAAATATCTATTGTTAAATGGACAAAGAATGTAGTGTAGATATTGCATGTTAATTGCATTTTGGTTTGGTGGACATGTATTTACCTGAGAATTTTTTTTAATTTATTTTTTTTATTGTAAACAAGTGGGGTACATCTTGTTTCTCTGTTTGTACATGAAGTAGAAGCATACCATTTGTGTAATCATACATTTACCTAGGGTAATGGTGTTTGATTCATTCTCTTATTTTTCCTCCCCCCCACCCCTTCTATCCCTCTTTTTCCTCTATACAGTCCATCCTTCCTCCATTCTTGCCCACTTCCCACCCCCCATTATGTATCATCATCCACTTATCAGCGAGATCATTCGTCCTTTGGTTTTTTGAGATTGGCTTATCTCACTTAGCATGATATTCTCCAACTGCATCCATTTGCCTGAAAAATGCCATAATTTTATTATTCTTTATGGCTGAGTAATATTCCATGGTATATATATATATATACCACAGTTTCTTTATCCATTCATTAATTGAGGGGCATTTAGGTTGGTTCCATAATCTGGCTATTGTGAATTGAGCAGCTATGAACATTGATGTGGCTGCATCACTGTAGTATGCTGATTTTAAGTCCTTTGGGTATAGGCCAAGGAGTGGGATAGCTGGGATCAAATGGTGTTCCATTCCAAGTTTTCTAAGGAATCTCCACACTGCTTTCCAGAGTGGCTGCACTAATTTGCAGCCCCACCAGCAATGTATGAGTGTACCTTTTTCCCCACATCCTCTCCAACACCGATTGCTGCTTGTATTCTTGATAATCACCACTCTAATTGGGGTGAGATGAAATCTTAGGGTAGTTTTGATTTGCATTTCTCTTATCACTAGTGATGTTGAACATTTATCCATATATCTGTTGATTGCTTGTAGATCTTCTTCTGTGAAGTGTCTGTTCATTTTTTTAGCCCATTTGTTGATTGGGTTATTTATATTCTTGGTGTAGAGTTTTTTGAGTTCTTTATATATTCTGGAAATGAGTGCTCTATCTGAAGTATGTGTGGCAAAGATTTTCTCTGTAGCCACTCTGTAGGCTCTCTCTTCACATTGCTGATAGTTTCCTTTGCTGAGAGAAAGCTTTTTAGTCTGAATCTATCCCAGTTGTTGATTCTTGGTTTTATTTCTTGTGCTATGGGAGTCCTGTTAAGGAAGTCTGATCCTAAGCCGACATGTTGAAGATTTGGACCTACTTTTTCTTCTATAAGCTGCACGGTCTCTGGTCTGATTTCAAGGTCCTTGATCCATTGTGAGTTGATTTTTGTGCAGGGTGAGAGATAGGGGTTTAGTTTCATTCTGTGCATATGGATTTCCAGTTTTCCCAGCACCATTTGTTGAAGAGGCTATCTTTTCTCCATTGCATATTTTTGGCACCTTTGTCTAGTATGAGAAATTAATATTTATTTGGTTTTGTGTCCATGTCCTCTATTCTGTACCATTGATCTACCTGTCTATTTTGGTACCAATACCATGCCTTTTTTTAAAAAAAATATTTTTATTGTAAACAAATGGGATGCATGTTTATGTTTGTACATGGAGTAACAGCATTCCATTTGCGTAATCATACATTTACATAGGGTAATGATGTTTGATTCATTCTGTTATTTTTTCCTCCCCCCACCCCACCATACTGTTTTTGTTACTATTGCTTTGTAGTATAGTTGAAGGTCTGGTATTGCAATATCACCTGTTTCACTCTTCCTGCTAAGGATTGATTTACCTATTCTGGGTTTCTTATTCTTCCAAATGAATTTCATGATTGATTGCTCTATTTCTGTGAGGTATGTCATTGGGATTTTAATTGGAATTGCATTGAATCTGTGTAGCACTTTTGGTAGTATGACCATTTTGACAATATTAATTCTGCCTATCTAAGAACATGGGAGATCTTTTCATCTTCTAAGTTTTTCTTTAGTTTCTTTCTTTAGTGTTCTGTAGTTCTCATTGTAGAGGTCTTTCACCTCTTTTGTTAGATTGATTCCCAAGTATTTCAAAGCCCTAGGAAAAAAGAAGAACAAAGCAACACCAAAAGTAGTAGAAGACGGGAAATAGTTAAAATCAGAGCTGAAATCAATGAAATTGAAACAAAAGAAACAACTGAAAAAACTGACAAAATAAAAGTTGGTTCTTTGAAAAAATAAACAAAATTGATAAACCCTTAGCCACACTAACAAAGAGAAGGAGAGAGAAAACCCAAATTACTGAAATTCGGAATGAACAAGGAAATATCACAACAGACACGAGTGAAATACAAAACATAATTAGAAGCTATTTTGAAAATCTATACTCCAACAAAATAGAAAATCCCAAAGACATCAACAGGTTTCTAGAGACATATGAATTACCTAAACTGAATGAAGAGGACATACACAATTTAAATAGATCAATTTCAAGTAATGAAATAGAAGAAGTCATCAAAAGCCTACCAACAAAGAAAAGTCCAGGACCAGATGGGTTCTCATCCGAGTTCTACAAAACCTTTAAAGAAGAGCTCATTCCATTACTTCTCAAAGTATTTCACGAAATATAAGATGAGGGAACCCTCCCAAACTCATTCTATGAAGCCAATATCACCCTGATACCTAAACCAGACAGAGACACATCGAGGAAAGAAAATTTCAGACCAATATCCTTAATGAACATTGATGCAAAAATTCTCAACAAAATCTCAGCAAATTGCCTACAAAAATATATTAAAAAGACAGTGCACTACGATCAAGTGGGTTTTATCCCAGGAACGCAAGGTTGGTTCAACATTCAGAAATCAATAAATGTAATTCACCATATCAATAGACTTAAAGTAAAGAATCACATGATTATTTTGATAGATACAGAAAAAGCATTCGATAAAATACAGCATCCCTTCATGCTCAAAACACTGGAAAAAAGAGGGATAGTGGGAACATTCCTTAACATTGTAAAGGCCATCTATGCTAAGCCCATGGCCAATATCATTCTAAATGGTGAAAAACTGAAAGCATTCCCCCTAAAAAATGGAACAAGGCAGGGATGCCCTCTTTCACACTTCTATTCAACATTGTCCTTGAGACTCTAGCCAGAGCAATTAGACAGACCAAAGAAATTAAAGGGATACGAATAGGAAAAGAACTCAAACTATCCCTATTTGCTGATGATATGATTGTATATTTAGAGGAACTGGGAAATTCCACTAGAAAACTTTTAGAACTCATAAGTGAATTCAGTAAAGTAGCAAGATATAAGATCAATGCTCATAAATCCAATTCATTTTTATACATAAGTGATGAATCCTCAGAAAGAGAAGTTAGGAAAACTACCCCATTGACAATAGCCTCGAAAGAAATAAAATATCTGAGAATTTTAAAAAGAAAGATTGATGATCTTTCTGTTTGCTTTCTTTAATTTCAACTATTTGATTTTTGTTAGTAAATTTGTTATTCTGCTATTTCATGGCTATGTTTTTATCACAGTTGAGTGAAAAAATGATGTGGGACCTTTTTGGCTATGACCTTGTAATTTTACTTCAGATTATAAAAAATCAGGTAAAATTCTTATACAGAAATCCATATCTTAAATGTTTTAGTGGTTTTTATTATATTCACAAGTTGTGCAGCTCTTGCCACTAATTCTAGAACATTTTTTTATCACGCAGAAAGAAATCTCTTACCCCTTCACTGTCACATCCTATTTCCTTTCCTCCAGTCCCCAGCATCACTAATCTACTTTCTTTCACTATGGATTTGCTATTCTGAATATTACATTTAAGCGGAATTATTTTATATAATCTGTGGTCTTTTGTGTGTCTGACTTCTTTCTTGAGCATAATGCTGTAAAGATTCATACACATGATTGCATTCTTTCTGATGGCCAAGTACTGATTCATTGTTTGGATCTATCAAAATTTATCTATTCATCAGTTGATAGACTTTTGGATTGTTTCTACTTGGGGGCTATTATGAATAATTCTTGTATGAACATTTGCACGCAAGTTTATATATATGTGTGTGTGTGTGTGTGTGTGTGTGTTCGATTCTCTTGGGTACTTAGGAGTAGAAATGCTGGGTCATATATTAGCTCAATGTAAAACTTTTTGAGGAGCTTCAAATGTTTTTTCACAGAGGTATACCATTTGACATTCCTGCCAGCCTTGGATGAGAGTTTCAAGCTCTTCATTCTCACCAATACTTGTAATTAAAAAAAAAAAAAAAGATGCCATCCTAGTAAGTGGTTATCACACTGGTTTTGATTACCATTTTCCAAAATGACTAAGGATGATGAGCATCTTTTCATGTGTCTACTAACTGTATATCTTTGGAAAAATGTCTATTCAAATTCTTTGTCAATTTATTTTGGATTATTTGGTCCTTTTTTTAATGCAGTTGTGGATTTCTGTTATATTTTAGGTACTAGATTTTGATCAGATATATGATGTGCAAATATTTTTCCTATTTTTTATGTTGTCTTCTCACATTTTGATCATATCTTTTGAAGTTTTTAGTTTTAATAAAGCCAAATTTATCTGTCTTTCAATGATTACTTGTAGTTTTGCTGTCATTTTTTGAATTTAAAATTTTATATTTGTTCTTTTTAGTTATACATGACAGTAGAATGTATTTGACATATCATATATACATGAAGTATAACTTTCCATTCTTGTGGTTGTACATGATGTGGAGTTCCACTCGTCATGTAATCATATATGAACATAGGAAAATTATGTCCAATTCATTCTACTGTGAGAACATTCAGCCTTTGATTTTTTGGGATTGGCTTATTTGACTTCCCCAGTTCCATCCATTTACCAGCAAATGCCACAATTTTATTCTTCTTTATGGCTGAGTAATATTCCATTGTGTATATGTACCACATTTTCATTATCCATTCATCTGTTGAAGGGCACCTAGGTTAGTTCCATAGCTTAGCTATTGTGAATTGAGCTGCTATAAACATTGATGTGGCTGCATCACTATAGTACACTGATATTAAGTCATTTGGGTATATGCCTGAGGAATGGGATTACTGAGTCAAACAGTGATTCCATTCCAAATTTTCTGAGGAATCTCCATATTGCTTTCCAGAATGGCTGCATCAAAGAAGGTATTGCTTAATCCAAGATTGTGAAGATTTATTCTTATGTTTTCTTCTTAGAGTTGATAGTTTTAGGTTCAACATTTAAATCTTTAATCTATCTTACATTAATTTTTATATGTTGTATGAGGTAAGGGTCCACAGATGTTAGTTTTAAAAATACTATGAGGAATGAGATGTAAAAATACTTATAGTTAATGTTTTCTTTTTTAAAGGACATTTCCTTTTAATCCCTTATATTATACAGACTTCATACTCCATGCTTGTAGTGTCTCTTGCCTGAACTGCCCTTCACCATACGTTTTTCTTGACTGGCTTCTTGTTTATACTAGAGAGCACGCTTGTCTGATTTTTCTAGCCAGAATAGGCATTCCTTTTACATACCACAGTGTTTAAGTTTTCATAATTGAATCTATGTGTACTGTTTGTTGCATTTTATTAGAATATAAGTTTCCTGAGTAGGCATCTTTTATATACATACATAGTACTTAGAATTGTGCCAGACATAGTAGATGCTCAGTAATGATTTGTTGAGTGAATTCCATTTATTGTAGTACATGGATGAAATCTATTAGCTTCCTTTTCTTTATGATGGTGACTTTTTAAAATCACAGCTTGACTATCTAGAAATAACAAAACCATCAATTAAAATAGAAAATAAGTGTTTCCTTCTCAGAAAGTTTTTTGCGTTCAAATCTATTCTCAGGTATTAAAATGCCCTTCTTTCACAGTTCTCAGAAAGATGCTATGTAACTAGGGAATGGTACATTTCTCCTCAGTCAAATCTTGGAAATCATAAAGGCAAACAATCCCAAAGGAATAGTAAATTGGTTGTTGTGCATCTGCTTTGAGATGCAACATTAATTTAATTATAGATAATTTAATTCAAGCAGTATTTATTGAATGTCTACTATATGTAAGATACTGCTAGATTCTGGTGATAGAAAGATAGATAATGAATCATTAAAGCAAAGTTAATTCATTTCTTTAATCTTTAATATAGTGAAAATTAAAAAAAATATAAAATAGAACAATATAAAATGCAAAAGTCTGCAGTAGACTAATTCAGAAGATCCATTCTGAAGTCTGAATCACTGGGTTCAATTTCCATCTTGCCTGGTTGCTAGCTCAGAGGACTTTGAGGAGCTAATCTCTTTAAGCTTCAGTTGCTTCCTTGTAAATAGGGATAAAAATATAACCTACCTCTTAGGGTTTTTGTGAAGATTAAATGACAAAATGTATTTAAAACTGTTCAGCATACATATACTATAATATATAAATATTAGTGTTTCAAAACAACAAATGTATTTTTCAAAACTTTTTTGTAATTGCCTGACTTAACTGACTTGCCATTGAGTATGTCTGACCTCACTGGCCGCCCAACACACAGTCATGTGCTATGCTCTTACCAGCCTTTCTTCCCCACCATGGATAACTCTGTCCTTGAATTCTTGATGCCCAGCCTTGTGGAGTTTGCTAGTTAGCTTCTGACATATGTTTTCAGTGCTGATTACTTTCTTGGATTTCCACAGGGGATTTTTTAATAACCCACATCATTCTTGGTTCTATGGAGAGTTAAAGTAAGCATGCCATGCAGACATGCCTGGTAAAGTAGACATAAATAAAACTAGCCTTCACTCAGATGGACACAACTTCTATCTTTGCTGTCATGCCAGTATTTTCTCTTAGTTATTAAGAAATGTGACAAATGGGTTTATGCTTTTTAGTTGATAATTTCAGATCTTAAAGAGTACAATGTAAATTGACTATGAAAAGTAGAAAATTAGGTGGAATGGTGGCACATGTCCATAATCCCAGCTACTCAGGACGTTGCATCAGGAGGATTGTGAGTTCAAGGCCAGTCTGGGCAACTCAGTGAGGCCCTGTCAAAATAAAAAGGATTGAGGATATAACTCAGTGGTAACTTGCCTAGATGCACAAGGTCCTAGGTTCAATCCTTGTACTAGAAATAAATAAGTTGATAGATAAGGACATTTGGCACTTGTAGAATTTAAATTGAAATGCTAATGAGATTCTGACAGGCAGATACACATTTAATGAAGTTGGTGCAAGTGATATTGGAGAATTTATTGAATTACATGTAAAAGATTTGATAGTATATAACTAAAGCAGAGAAATTGGCAAGGGTAATGATATGGTGATTCCTCAAAAGAGACTGATTAGAATGACAAACTTAAGAGAAACCCTCTGGAAAACTGATGACTCTTGAATATTCCTGTTAGAAATTTGTTAGTATCCCTATATGTTAAATATGCATTGGCAGATGTTATATTACACTCTGATGAAGTAATTTCAGAAATATCAACAAGAGACATATAGCTGGTTTATTCTTTGACCTAAGAATTAATATAGTTACAATTATAACTAAATTTTGTTAAATGTAACATAAAGACAGCTTACCTTTATGTTTTTCCAAGTTCCTTTATAAGATGATATCATTAAGTAAATTAAGTTAACTTTGTAGGGTACAATTTTTAACAAGTAGTCTCTCTGTACTACCTATTCTTTGACTCTGTGCTCTACTTACCTGTAGGGACATATGACTTAGGGTTAGTCTAATTTAAGGTCTGTATTAAGACCAACACCTCTTATCTATTCTTCATATGCTATAATCCCTTGATCTATACTAAACTGGTTTTTAACTGGTCTGTACCCAAATTGTTTTATCAAGCATTTAGGAGGTTCAGATCTAGATTTTGGTACTCAGTGCTAAGATGGTCAACTAAATTGGGTAGTTTATCCTATGGAATAAAGGTTATGAGGTATAATAAAACCAGATTGTGAAAGTTTTTAATTATCATTCTCAAACATATTAATGTTATCCTAGAGGTTAATATTTCTTAAATTGTGGTCCACAGACTACTTGCATCAAAATCAATTGTGAGGGGAGATATAGCTCAGTTGGTGGAGTGCTTGCCTTGCAAGCACAAGGCCCTGGGTTCAATCCCCCCCCCCCCAAAAAAAAAAGATCACTTGTGATACATGTTACAAATTCTCATTTTCTCATTTCTGGTCCCATCTATAAATCAGAATTCTGGGACTAAACCCTGGGAATAACAGTTGGAGAATATTTTTATGTGATTCTTAGGTTTACTGTTGATTTAAAATTGTAACAAAACATAGGTAGTTTGGATAATTTTTACCTTTTATCTTTCTTTGTTCTTGTTGTTGTTGTTGTTTGGTGTTGATTATGGTGTAATAGGAAACTTTTTTCACAAAAACTTTGAAGTAGTGCTTATTTATTTGGAATTAATGCTTCATTGTTTCTTTAAATATCACTCCTAAATTTAATTTAAAAGTGGGTAAAATATTTTAAATAATAATTCTGTATATAGTTTAAATACAGTTTTAGCACTTAATTCCCTCTTTCAGGATTTCCTTATAAAACAAATTTTCTTCGAAAGTGTTCCCTAAATATTTTCACTTTCTTCACATGGAGACCCCTGCTGTTATGCAACACTAAAATAACCACATTGTTTTCACCCATTAAAATACCACTGCAAGATATTGTGAATTGGCTCATTTGCCTTAATTTTTTTAACAAATAAGGCAGTGTTTTGAGTTATGCCAGATGTACAAATGAGAGATTTGAGTGCACTTGTAGAATTTAAATTGAAATGCTAATGAGATTCTGACAGGCAGAAAAAACTACACAGCCTACATTTTCATCTGTTTTATTAAAGTCATTATTTAACTGGAAAAACACATTATTTAGAGCTGTTTATTTATGTGGTATTTGTAATTCAGCTCTTAAATTTTATCCAATTAAAGCGCTTCTCATTCCATTTCACTTAATGCGTTAGATTGTTTTGTGCATTCATCTTTTGCTCTGCTTCATTCAGTCGTAGAATGGCAGTAACTCAACTGAATGAATGCTTTTTTTTTGTACTAATGCTTACATGTATTGCTTCATACCACAGCACTGCAGTGACATCTTTATTTTTTATTTGTAGTAATTCCATTGAAATTTGATGGTAGGTTATCACACAAGATTGTTTATGGTTATTTCATGCTTTGGTTATTTCACTAGAATACCTAAAATGTGAAAGTAAAGAAAAAGATTAAATCACACCAATTAAACCAACTAAAATTCAGAGAAGATAAACCAATCTTACAGAAAATTGAACATAAAGTATTACATCTTAAAAGTACTTATTTCATCAAAGATGTCCAATTCTTTACCAAAAGTATTAATGTCTAAAAATCTTTTGTTTTTTATCTGTTTGCACATTTTTCCAGTTTTTTTTTTTCACAGTTTCTTAAAGTCTTTTTGTGAATGTTTGAGATTGCAGAATTAGAACAGGTTTCTTCTACCTATATTTTTCTATCTACCCCTCAGGTGGGGTTATATTAGAGTAATTGAGCTTACTGGAATTTAAAATTTGGGGGTACACATACAAACTCAGTACAATTAAAGGAAGAAATAGCAGTACAGCCTATGTTGGAATGCACACATTATGGGAGGGTCTGGAAGACAATGTGCCTCCTTGAGAAGGCAGTTCTGATGAAGACAGTGGAATACATGAGTCCAAAACTGTACAAATGTCATCTTGAATGTCAGATCTAGGTTTGGGGATTCTTATATTGAAAGAATGCTTCATGTATTTTAAAGTGCCTGATGATGCTTTTATGAAAGTCTGTGGTAAAACAAACTCTATTAGCATAAAATCATTTCAGTTAATGTTCAATGAATGAAGTCTCTATATTAACTGGAAATTGAACCAGTGACTTTTGGTTTCCAGACATTTACATAAAGATTCTCTCAAGGGTGCTCCATTAAGCAGCATTAAGAGATTTTATACACAGAATCTTATCTTTAACTCTAATAAAACTTCCATAAAAGGCAGACTCTTGATGTGGCAGAATAGATAGTGAACTTAAAATTAGGAGACTGAGTCTGGTGTAGACCCTGGTACTTATGAACTCTGTAGACTCCGTAGATATATCATTTAATTTCTTTAGACGTCAATTCTTCCTCTGAAGAATGAAGAGGTTGGTGATAACCAACCTCTAAGGTTGCTGCTATTAACCCAATAACTCTTGATTTTGTAATTTGTTGATTTATCTTTGAGAAGCTAAGACATATTTTTTAGATGAAGTTTATCACATCTCTGACTTCTGAACATGGTGTCTGAAATTATTTTTTGAAGATCCAATGTTTGGGCTTAATAATTTAGTATACTTATAAAAAGTAACTTTTGTAGGTACAACAAACTTTTGATTATCAATGCTAATTTGAGAACAAATATAACTAAAATGTGTGTGAAGTCTTCACTCCTTTCTCATTTTGTTTTTACGTTTGTTGCCCCATATAAGAATCATTTGAACAGATTTGCTGAAAACTATTGGTATAAGTTTCATAGTCAGCCTAGGCAGAAAACTGCCTTTGTCATCTTTGTGTAACTTTTTTTTTTTAAATCCACTGCCCCACTTTGCTAAAGAATAGTATTCATTATTAAACCATAAGAATTAACCCCATTTTATTCCTTTTTAAAAAATATTTAGTTTTATCATCTTTTTTGTGTGTCAGAAATTGAACCCAGGGATGCTTAACCACTGACCCACATCCCCAGCATTTTTTATATTTTATTTTGAGACACTAAGTTGCTTAGGACATCGCTAAGTTGCTGAGGCTGGCTTTGAACTTGCGATCCTCCTGCCTCAGCCTCCCCAGTTACTGGGGTTATAGGCATGCACCACAACACCTGGAAGTGCTGTATTCTTTAGGATTCTTGCTTCTTCAAGTGGCTAAATACCCAACTCAAAGGAAATGAAGCAAAAATGATCTTTCTTGGCTCATTTGAGTGAAGAATTCATAGGGAATTATTGTCAAACAAACTTGATCCAGCTGTTTAAGTGATTTCACTGAGGAACTGGATTCTTTGTATTTGTCTCTGCTCCTCCTTTCCTACTATTACCCTCATCCACACTGTGGTCCCCTGGCACTTTCACTTTGACACAATCCAAGTGTCATATCCTCAGTACAATCTTATCTCGTAGAAGGAAGTCTGTTTTTCTTGGCAACCCAATGGAAGCTCTAACATTCATTCAAGTTAGAGCATCTTAAGAAAGGTACTCATCCTAACTATTCAATTATAGTGAGTTAATTTTTAGATTCAAATTAGAATAGAAATACAGCATATCAAAATCTTTGGGACACAATAAAGGCAGTTTGAAGAGGAAAATTTATAGCTATAGTGCTATGAAACCAGAAAGATTCAAATAAATAACCTAATCATGCATCTCAGTTTCTTAAAAAAAACAAGAAGAAATAACAAAGACCCCAAATTAATAAAATTGAGAATAACAACAATAAAAGGATCAGTGAAAACAAGAGTTGGTTCTTTGAGAAGATAAATAAGACTGATAAACCTTTAGCCAAAATTATTGAAAGAAACATAAGCCTCAATAAAATTAGAAACAAAAATGAGATATTACAACAGACACCACTTTCCATTAAATTGGTAAGTCTAAGAGAAATGGATAAATGGATAAATTTCTAGATACATATTACCTACCAAAATTGAACCAAGAGGATAGAGAAACCTAAACAGACCAATAACAGGCAATGAGATTAAAGCAACAATAAAAAGCCTTTGAACAAAGAAAACCCCAGAACCAAATGGATTAATAACTGAACTTTACCAAATCTTTGAATAAGACCTAATAACAGTGCTCGTCAAATTATCTGAGGAAATAGCAAGGGTGGGAACACTTTCAAACTGATTCTACAAGCCAGTATAACCTTGATAAAAAAGCCAGTCAAGGAATCATCAAGGAAAGAAAACTACAGACAAATATCCTTGATGAACATAGATGTAAAAATCCTTATAAAATATTAGTGAATCATATTCAACATCACATTAAAAAGATTAATTTAATAGGTTCCATTCCAGAGATGCAAGGATGGTTCAACATACATGCAAAGCTATACATGTATTACAATATTTAAATGGAATCAAGGACAATTCAGAAAAAGCTTCTGACAATATTCAGCATCCATTCATCACAAAAATGCTGAAGAAAATAGAAATAGAAGGTAAATACCCTAACATGAAAATGGCTATATATGATAGTCCAAAGCCAAAGTCATACTGAATGGGGAAAACCTGAAAGCATTTCCTCTAAAATCAGGAAAAAGACAAAGATGTCCTCTGTCACCACTTGAAACTTTAGTTATGCAAGAGAACAGTTATGCAAGAGAAGGAAATAAAAGGGATATGAATAGGAAAGGAAGAAAATAAACTGTCCTTATTTGCAGATGATATGATCCTATATATAAAAGATTATAAAGCTCCCCCAGAAGACTTCTGGAGCTAATAAGCAAATTTAACAAAGTAGCAGCATACAAAATCAACGTACAACAATCAATAACCTTTTTTACATACCAATAATCTGCTGAGAAAAAAGAAATCAAGAGGACAGTTTCATTCAAAATTCAGGAATAAATCCAACCAAAGAGGTGAAGTACTTCTACAAGGAAGATTACAGAGTGCTGAAAAAGGAAATCAAAGAAGACACCAGAAGATGAAAAGATCACCCATGTTTGTGGGTAGGAAGAATTAATATTGTTAATATTAATTAATATTAATTAATATTATTAATATTGTTAGGATGTTCCTACTACGAAAGTAACTTTGAAGTCAGTGCAGTCCCCATCAAAATACCTATAATATTCTCAGAACTAGAAAAAACAATCCTAAAATTTATATGGAAGAGCAAAACAGCAAAAGCCATTCTGAGCAAAAAGAGAGTAAAGCTGGAGGCATCACAATACCTGACTTGAAATGATACTGCAGAGTTATAGTAACAAAAACAGTGTGGTACTGCCACAAAAATAGACATATAGACCAATGTAACAGAATAGAAGACACAGGACAAATCTATATAACTATAGTCATTGGATTCTTGATAAAGCTACCAAAAACTTAATGTTGGAGAAAAGATAGTCTCTTTAACAAATGATGCTAGGTAAACTGAATATCCATATATAAAAGATTGAAAATAGATCCCTAACTCTCACTGTACACATTAGTCAACTAAAATTAGATCAAATACCTTGGTATAGGACCAGAAACTTTGCAAATGCTAGAGGAAAACAAAGGGGAAATACTCCAACATGTAGGCATAGGCAGCAACTGCCTCAAAAGGACTATTATAGCTCAGGAAATAATATCTAGAATGAATACATGGGATGGAATCAATCTAGAAATCTTCGGTACAGCAAGGGAAACAATTATCAGTATGAAGAGAATCTACAGAATGAGAGAAAATCTTTGTTAACTCTTCCATCAGAGGATTAATATCTAGAATATATGAAGAACTCAAAAAACTCAACACTGAAAACAAAATGGCCCATTCAAAAAAATGGGCAAATGAAGTAAACTGACACTTTAAAGAAGTAGCACAAATAGTTAACAAATATATGGAAAACTGCTCAAGATCTTTAGCTATCAGTGAGTTGTAATTAAAACTACAATGAGATTTCATCTCATTCCAGTTAGAATGGAAGTCTTAAAACAAATAACAATAAATGCTGGTGAGGATGTGGAGGTGAGGGCAGGGTTGGTGGGAATGTAATGTTGTACAGCCGCTATGGAAATCAGTATGAAGGTTTCTTAACAGAATAGGAATGGAATCACCATTTGACCCAACTATGCTACTCCCTGTATTTATCCAAAAAGAATTAAAGTAATCATACTATAGAGATACATGCATAACCACATTTATAGCAGCACAATTCATAAGAGCCAAACTATGGAACCAGCTTAGGTGTCCATCAACAGATGAAAATGCAGTGTGTGTGTGTGTGTGTGTGTGTGTGTGTGTGTGTGTGTATAATGGGGTTTTACTCATTTATAAAGAAGAAGGAATGCCATTTGCATGAAAATGAATGGAGTTGGAGATCATCTTGTTAAGCAAAATAAGCTAGACTGAGTGAGTCAGAGCTTGTAAGTTTCATATGTGGAAGACAGAGAGGAAAAAAGAGGGAGAAGGGGCATGGATCTTGTGAAAATATAAGGGAGACCACTAGGCAGAGGAAGGGGTTCGGGGCAAGGAGGAGAAGAGGGTAAAGGGAGGTACTGGGGAATAATTCTGAACCTCATACCTAATCCTCAGATCCAGAGATGGAGTAAGTTACACTAAAATATCTGACAAAAGTGACAACCTACTTTCAGTCCGATGGAGCAGAGATAATGCCTGATGCAAAGCTGGAAACCAGAGGACCTGGCTGAGGAATAAAACTTATCTGAGAGTAGAGTGATTTTAAAGCAGAATAAGGATGGGACTAGTTATGAGTGGAAAGTAAAGCTTGCTTTGATGCCTAGAGAGAATTTATAGGATGTTATAAAATATCATTATGTATTACATAATTAAGCAGTGTAAACATAATCAACCGATTGAGACATTCTTTATCTGGCATGATTGGACCTTGTTTTGGTTAGCCTTTTCATCAGTGTGACCAAGAGATCTGACAAAAACAATGAAGATGAGGAAAAGTTTATTTTGACTCAGGGTTTGAAAGTTTAAGTTTGTGGCAAGCCAACTCCACATCCCTGGTCCCAAGGTGAGACAATGTTATGACGGAAGCGTGTGGTAGAGGAAAGCAGCTCAGGGCATGGAAACCAGGAAGTAGAGTGAGAGCTCTGCTCACCAGGGACAAAATGTAAATCCAAAAGGGACAACCCCAGTGGCCTGTTTCCTGCAGCCACATCCTGCCTGCCTATAGTTACTGCCCAGCTAATCCATATCAGTAGATTAATCCACTGATGAGGTCATACCTCCCATAATCTAATCATTTTACTTCTGAAAATCTTGTGTTTTCTCACACATGAGCTTTTGGGAGACACATCATATCTAAACCATAAGAGAATTGCAATTCTTGTGAAAGAATATTACCAAATATAACCTGTTTCTCAATCCTTATGTAATAAGAACATAAAAGCAAATGAAAATATATCTAGTCTGCAAAGAAGGAGCAAATGTAATAGACTCAAAACATATCTTTTCCCCTGCTTTGTGGAATTGAACCTAAATTTAACTTGAATTCTTTTTTGAAAGATTTGCCTATGAGTCGCCAAACGAGCTGGTGGGGGAGCCAGGCCACCTATATCACAGAGGTAGGCAGCGGGCAGTTATCCCACCCAGCCCGCAGGCCAAGGACAGACGTCATAACTGAGTGACCCTGCCTGACCCCTGCACCTAGGTCAGTGCCATCACTGGTTGGGTGCTGTCGTGGAGCCTGCCTGACCACCATGCGGAGGTTTGTCGCCATCACAGAGAGACCCAGAGGCTTCTTTATAGGCTGGTGCAGGCATTTTGAATTACTCCTGAGGGCATGGCCATCATCATTGGAAGGGCAACTCCCTTCCTGAGACACCTACAGGAGGCTAGAGGATCTTTGACAAGACCCAGGAGCCAAGAAGAAGAGGTATTGAGAGACGCGGGACCAACTCAGAGCCACCAGGGAATGTACCCCAACTGAAGGCCACCACCTGTAGAAGGCCAGCTTCTAGTGAAGCACTGAATTATCAAGTTCCTCCAAGACTTGAGGCTACTGAAGGCTAAGAGTTGAGATTTTGGAAATCTACAGAGACTATATTAGTCAATAGAGAAAATCTGCACTATCCCAGAGTTTCACTATTACAGGGGTAGATACCTGAACAATATGAGAAAACAAGGGAAGAAAATGTCCCAAACAAACCTAGATGGTATAGCAATAATATCCAATGACAGCATGGCAGAAGAAATGTCAGAAAGGGAGTTCAGAATGTACATAATCAAAACGATCAGGGAAGCAAACGAGGAGAGGAAAGAGCAAATGAAGGCATTGAATGATCGCACCAATCGACAGTTAAAAGAGCAAATACAGGAAGCAAAAGATCATTTCAATAAAGAGTTAGAGATATTGGAAAAATACCAAACAGAAATCCTTGAAATGAAGGAAACAATAAACCAAATTAAGAACTCCATAGAAAGCATAACAAATAGGATAGAACACGTGGAAGACAGAACCTCAGATATCAAAGACAAAATATTTAACCTTGAAAACAAAGTTGACCAAACAGAGAAGACGGTAAGAAATCATGAACAGAATCTACAAGAACTATGGGATATCATGAAAAGGTCAAATTTAAGAATCACTGGGATTGAGTAAGGCTTAGAGAAACAAACCAAAGGAATGAACAATCTATTCAATGAAATAATATCAGAAAATTTCCCAAATCTGAAGAATGAAATGGAAAACCAAGTACAGGAGGCTTATACAAATATACAAAATTACAACAGACCCACACCAAGGCACATTATAATGAAAATACCTAACATACAAAATAAAGACAGAATTTTAAAGGCTGTGAGAGAAAAGAACCAAATTACATTCAGGGGGAAACCAATACGGATATCAGCAGATTTTTCAATCCAGACCCTAAAAGCTAGAAGGGCCTGGAACAACATTTTTCAAGCCCTGAAAGAAAATGGATGCCAACCAAGAATCTTATACCCAGCAAAACTTACCTTCAAATTTGACGATGAAATAAAATCATTCCATGATAAACAAAAGCTAAAAGAATTTATAAAAAGAAAGCCAGCATTACAGAACATTCCCAGCAAAATATTCCATGAGGAAGAGATAAAAAATAAAGAGGCAAATCAGCAAAGGGAGGAACTAGCCTAAAGGAAGAGCCAAATAAAGGAGAAACCAAATCATGTCAAAAAACAAAAATGAGTCAAATGACCGGGAATACAAATCATATCACAATAATAACCCTGAATGTTAATGGCCTGAACTCATCAATCAAAAGACATAGACTGGCAGATTGGATTAAAAAGAAAAATCCAACAATATGCTGCCTGCAAGAGACTCATCTCATAGAAAGAGATTCCCACAGACTAAAGGTGAAAGGATGGGAAAAAACATACCATGCACATGGACACAGCAAAAAAGCCGGAGTATCCATCCACATATGAGATAATGTGGACTTCAAGCCAAAACTAGTCAGAAGGGATAAAGAAGGACATTTCATACTTTTAAGGGAAGCATAAATCAGCAAGACATAAAAATCATAAATATCTATGCCCCAAACAGTGGCTCATCCATATACATCAAACAAATCCATCTCAATTCCAGAAATCAAATAGACCACAACACAATAATACTAGGCGATTTTAACAAACCTCTCTCACCACTGGAAAGATACTCCAAACAAAAATTGAACAAAGAAACCACAGATCTCATAAACACAATCAAAATTTAGATTTAAAGGTCATTTATAGAATATACCATACCATCCAACAAAAAGCGAATACACTTTCTTCTCAGCAGTACATAGATCCTTCTCTAAAATAGACCATATATTATGCCACAAAGCTACTGTTAGCAAATACAAGAAGATAGAGACACTACCTTGTACTCTATCAGATCATAATGGATTGAAATTAGAAATAAATGATAGAGTAAAAAACAGAAACTATTCCAACACCTGGAGATTAAATAATATGCTATTGTATGATGAATGGATAACAGAAGATATCAGGAAGGAAAGTAAAAAATTCTTAGCGGTAAATGAGAACAAAAAAACAGCATATCAAAATCTCTGGGACACCATGAAAGCAGTTCATAGAGGAAAGTTTATTTCATGGAGCACATTCAATAAAAGAAGAAAATATCAACAAATAAACGACCTAACACTATGGCTCAAAGCCATAGAAAAAGAAGAACAGAGGAACACCAAAAGAAGTAAAAGATAGGAAATAGTTAAAATCAGAGCTGAAATCCACAAAATTGAAACAAAAGAAACAGTCGGAAAAATTGACAAAATAAAAGTTGGTTCTTTGAAAAAATAAACAAAATTGATAAACCCTTAGCCATACTAACAAAGAGAAGGAGAGAGAAAACCCAAATTACTAAAATTTGGAATGAACAAGGAAATATCACAACAGACATGATTGAAATACAAAACATAATTAGAAGCTATTTTGAAAATCTATACTCCAACAAAATAGAAAATCTCAAAGACATCAATAGGTTTCTAGAGACATATGAATTACCTAAACTGAACGAGTAGGACATAAACAATTTAAATAGATCAATTTCAAGTAATGAAATAGAAGAAGTCATAAAAGCCTACCAACAAAGAAAAGTCCAGGACTAGATGGGTTCTCGTTCGAGTTCTACAAAACATTTAAAGAAGAGCTCATTCCAATACTTCTCAAAGTATTTCATGAAATAGAAGAGGAGGGCACCCTCCCACACTCATTCTATGAAGCCAATATCACCCTGATACCTAAACCAGACAGAGACACATCGAGGAAAGAAAATTTCAGACCAATATCCTTAATGAACATCGATGAAAAAATTCTCAACAAAATCTCAGCAAATTGCATACAAAAATATATTAAAAAGATAGTGCACCACCATCAAGTGGGTTTTATCCCAGGAACGCAAGGTTGGTTCAACATTCGGAAATCAATAAATGTAATTCACCATATGAATAGACTTTTTTTATTATTGTATACAAATGGGATACATGTTGTTTTACTCTTTGTACATGGAGTCAAGGCATACCATTTGTGTAATCATAAATTTACATAGGGCAATGATGTTTGATTCATTATTTTTTCCCTTCCCCCCCACACCTCCCAACCTTCTTTTCCCTTTATACAGTCCTTCTTTCCTCCATTCTTACCACCCTCCTTATCCCTAATGCTAAACCTAACATTAACCCTAACGCTAACCCCTCCCACCCCCCATTATATGTCCTCATCCGCTTATCAGCGAGATCATTCGTCCTTTAGTTTTTTGAGATTGGCTTATCTCACTTAGCATGATATTCTCCAATTTCATCCATTTGCCTGAAAATGCCATAATTTTATCATTCTTCATGGCAGAGTAATATTCCATTGTATATATATGCCACAGTCTCTTTATCAATTCATCAACTGAAGGGCATCTAGGTTGGTTCCACAATCTGGCTATGGTGAATTGAGCAGCAGTGAACATTGATGTGTCTGTATCTCTATAGTATGCTGATTTTAAGTCCTTTGGGTATAGGCCAAGGAGTGGGATAGCTGGGGTCAAATGGTGTTTCCATTCCAAGCTTTCTGAGGAATCTCCACACTGCTTTCCAGAGTGGCTGCACTAATTTGCAACCCCACCAGAAATGTATGAGTGTACCTTTTTCCCCACATCCTCGCCAACACCTGTTGTTGCTTGTGTTCTTGATAATCGCCATTCTAATTGGGGTGAGATGCAATCTTAGGGTAGTTTTGGTTTGCATTTCTCTTATTACTAGAGATGTTGAACATATTTTCATATATCTGTTGATTGCTTGTATATCTTCTTCTGTGAAGTGTCTGTTCATTTTTTTAGCCCATTTGTTGATTGGATTATTTGTATTCTTGGTGTAGAGTTTTTTGAGTTCTTTATAGATTCTGGAGATTAGTGCTCTATCTGAAGTATGAGTGGCAAAGATTTTCTCCCACTCTGTAGACTCTCTCTTCACATTACTGAGAGTTTCCTTTGTTGAGAGAAAGCTTTTTAGTTTGAATCTATCCCAGTTGTTGATTTTTGCTTTTATTTCTTGTGCTATAGGAGTCCCGAAGGAAGTCTGATCCTAAGCCAACAAGTTGAAGATTTGGACCTACTTTTTCTTCTATAAGATGCAGGGTCTCTGGTCTGATTCCAAGGTCTTTGATCCATTTTGAGTTGAGTTTTGTGTAGGGTGAGAGATAGGGGTTTAATTTCATCCTGTTGCATATGGTTTTCCAGTTTTCACAGCACCATTTGTTGAAGAGGCAATCTTTTCTCCATTGCATATTTTTGGCGCCTTTGTCTAGTATGAGAAAATAGTATTTATTTGGTTTTGTGTCTATGTCCTCTATTCTGTACCGTTGATCTACCTGTCTATTTTGGTACCAATACCATGCCGTTTTTGTTACTATTGCTTTGTAATATAGTTGAAGATCTGGTATTGCGATACCCCCTGCTTCGCTCTTTCTACTGAGGATTGCTTTAGCTCTTCTGGATTTTTTATCCTTAATGAACATCGACGCAAAAATTCTCAACAAAATTTTAGCAAATCGCATACAAAAACATATTAAAAAGATAGTGCACCATGATCAAGTGGGTTTTATCCCAGGGATGCAAGGTTGGTTCAACATTTGGAAATCAATAAATGTCATTCACCATATCAACAGACTTAAAGTTAAGAATCACATGATTATTTCAATAGATGCAGAAAAAGCATTCGATAAAATACAGCATCCCTTCATGCTCAAAACACTAGAAAAAGTTGGGGTAGTGGGAACATTCCTTAACATTATAAAAGCCATCTATGCTAAGCCCATGGCCAATATCATTCTAAATGGTAAAAAACTGAAAGCATTCCCCCTAAAAATGGAAACGAGGCAGGGATGCCCTCTTACACCACTTCTATTCAACATCGTTCTTGAGACTCTAGCCAGAGCAATTAGACAAACCAAAGAAATTAAAGGGATACGAATAGGAAAAGAAGAACTCAAACTATCCCTGTTCGCTGATGACATGATTATATATTTAGAGGAACCTGGAAATTCCACCAGAAAACTTTTAGAACTCATAAGTGAATTCAGTAAAGTAGCAGGTTACAAGATCAATGCTCATAAATCCAATGCATTTTTATACATAAGTGATGAATCTTCAGAAAGAGAAGTTAGGAAAACTACCCCATGCACAATAGCATCGAAAAAAAAAAATACTTGGGAATCAATCTCACAAAAGAGGTGAAAGACCTCTACAATGAGAACTACAGAACACTAAAGAAAGAAATTAGAGAAAACCTTAGAAGATGGAAAGATCTCCCATGTTCTTGGATAGGAAGAATCAATATTGTCAAAATGGCCATACTACCTAAAGTGTTATACAGATTCAATGCAATTCCAATTAAAATCCCAATGACATACCTTACAGAAATAGAGCAAGCAATCATGAAATTCATCAATAGACTTAGAGTAAAGAATCACATGATTATTTTGATAGATACAGAAAAAGCATTTGATAAAATACAGCATCCCTTCATGCTGAAAACACTGGAAAAAATAGGGATAGTGGGAACATTCCTTAACATTGTAAAGGCCATCTATGCTAAGCCCATGGCCAATATCATTCTAAATGGTGAAAAACTGAAAGCATTCCCCCTAAAAACTGGAACAAGGTAGGGATGCCCTCTTTCACCACTTCTATTCAACATCGTCCTTGAAACTCTAGCCAGAGCAATTAGGCAGACCAAAGAAATTAAAGGGATACGAATAGGAAAAGAAGTACTCAAACTATCCCTATTTGCTGATGACATGATTATATATTTAAAGGAACCAGAAAATTCCACCAAAAAACTTTTAGAATTCATAAGTGAATTGAGTAAAGTAGCAGGATATAAGATTAATGCTCATAAATCCAATGCATTTTTATACATAAGTGATGAATCTTTAGAAAGAGAAATTAAGAAAACTACCCCATTCACAATAGCATCGAAAAAAATAAAATACTTGGGAATCAATCTAACTTAAGAGGTGAAAGACCTCTACAATGAGAACTACAGAACACTAAAGAAGGAAATTAAAGAAAACCTTAGAGGATGGAAAGATCTCCCATGTTCTTGGATAGGCAGAATTAATATTGTCAAAATGGCCATACTACCTAAAGTGTTATACAGATTCAATGCAATTCCAATTAAAATCCCAATGACATACCTTACAGAAATAGAGCAAGCAATCATGAAATTCATCTGGATGAATAAGAAACCCAGAATAGGTAAAGCAATCCTTAGTAGGAAGAGTGAAGCAGCGGGTATCGCAATACCATACCTTCAACTCTACTACAAAGCAATAGTAACAAAAACGGCATGGTATTGGCACCAAAATAGACAGGGAGATCAACAGTACAGAATAGAGGACACGGACACAAACCCAAATAAATACAATTTTCTCATACTAGACAAAGGGACCAAAAATATGCAATGGAGAAAAGATAGCCTCTTCAACAAATGGTGCTGGGAAAACTGGAAATCCATATGCAATGGAATGAAACTAAACCCCTATCTCTCACCCTGCACAAAAATCAACTCACCATGGATCAAGGACCTTGAAATCAGACCAGAGACCCTTCATTTTATAGAAGAAAAAGTCAGTCCAAATCTTCCACTTGTTGGCTTAGGATCAGACTTCCTTAACATGACTCCCGTAGCACAAGAAATAAAAGCAAGAATCAATAACTGGGACAGATTCAAACTAAATAGCTTTCTCTCAGCAAAGGAAACTATCAGCAATGCAAAGAGAGAGCCTACAGAGTGGGAGAAAAATCTTTGCCACTCATACTTCAGATAGAGCACTCATTTCCAGAATCTACAAAGAACTGAAAAAACTCTACACGAACAATACAAATAACCCAATCAACAAATGGGCTAAGGATATGAACAGACAGTTCACAGAAGAAGATCTACAAGCAATCAACAAACATATGAAAAAATGTTCACCGTCTTAAGTTATAAGAGAAATGCAAATCAAAACTACCCTAAGATTCCATCTCACCCCAATTAGAATGGCGATTATCAAGAATACAAGCAACAATAGGTGTTGGAGAGGATGTGGGGAAAAAGGTACAGTCATACATTGCTGGTGGGGCTGCAAATTAGTGTAGCCACTCTGGAAAGCAGTGTGGAGATTCCTTAGAAAACTTGGAATGGAACCACCATTTGACCCTGCTATCCCACTTCTCGGCCTATACCCAAAGGACTTAAAATCAGAATAACACAGAGATACAGCCACAACAATGTTCATAGCTGCTCAATTCACAATAGCCAGATTGTGAAACCAACCTAGATGCCCCTCAATTGATGAATGGATAAAGAAACTGTGGTATATATATATATATATATATATATATATATATATATACACCATGGAATATTACTCAGCCATAAAGAATAATAAAAGTATGGCATTTGCAGGCAAATGGATGTGGTTGGAGAATATTTTGCTAAGTGAGAAGCCAATCTCAAAAAACCAAAGGATGAATTATCTCACTGATAAGCGGATGATGATACATAATCGGGGTGGGAAGGGGGCAAGAGTGGAGGAAGGAGGGACTGTATTTAGGGATAAGAAGGGTGGGACGGGTGGGGGGGAAAATAACAGAATGAATCAAAAACTATTACCCTAGGTAAATGTATGATTACACAAATGGTATGCCTCTACTTCTTGTACAAACAGAGAAATAGAATGTATCCCATTTGTTTACAATAAAAATGAATTAAAAAAAGATTTGCCTATGAAAGGGGAATATGTATTTTATTAAAAATAAACTTTATTTTATAGTAGTTGGAGAATGCAAATAGGAGAAACTAGTTGCATATAGGTACATAAAGAGAAAGGTACAAAGAATAGTTAAAGACAGAGGCTAACATATCAAGCCCCACAGCTCTCTGACTGGGGAATGTTTCTTGTTACCTTGTTTTCCCATTTTTTTCCATTGCTTAGGTGCTTAGGTGCTTGGAATAGCCTTCCTCTTCTCTCCTCCAGGCCATTTCTTCTTCTTCAGGATTCTAGAGAGTTAGGCTCTCACAACTTCTAATACCCTCCTCTTGCTCTACTGTCACCCCATATAGATCTGTGGTATGCAAATCAATGTTGTGATGAACATGTAGTGAGATAACTTTTTGATCTTTCTTCTCCATTAGATTATTAACCACTTGAGGCATTGAGCCAATGACGGAATAGGTATTTATATGGCTAGAATTACATTAAAATTTTGTTTATTGTAATGAAAAAGAATATTTCTATGCTTTACTTCTTTCACTATCAGACAACTTGATAGCATTTCTCTAGAATTTTCCAAAGACACCTGCACATTATTTTGAGCCCTTGATTGTAAACAGCAGCAACCCAACTCCAAATAGCTTAAGTAAAAGGGAAAACTTAGAAGAATCCTGGTGTAGATTTCAGCATGACTAGGGCATGATAAGGGCAGGGATAGCTAGGTTTGGGGAATAAAAACTTAAATGCTATTGAGACTGAGTATCTTGTATTTTGACTTTATTTATTTGAGTCTCCTACTTCTCTTTCACTATAGAATGTGTTCCTACATTCAGAAAATATGGTTGCTGACAGCTTCTAATTTTATATTATAAAGCTTTGACACTAGAGAAAGACTAAAGATTCTAATTTGACTTTTCTGCTCACAAAGTCTATGGAACCTGGGAAAGGTTCCGGTTTGGGCCAAGGCCCTGCCTCTACCCAACCATCAGCTGCTTCCATTGTAATCAGATGGAGTAAGTGGATAGTACATACTGTGCACTCAACATATAAGACTACTATGAAATAATTACATTCTGAGGGCTCTGCTTGCCAGAACATATAGTTAACTCCAGGCCATACATATTCATGGAAAGGAATGACAAGGAAGACAAATGCTCTGAACAGTTAAATGAACTTTATTTTAGCATTTGAAACATACAGAATCATTTTCCATAGTGAAGATGAGATTGATGAGAGTCACCTTCTTCATTGCATTTTCTTTCCTTTTTTTTTTTTTTTTTTTTTAAATTACCAGGGATTGAACCCAGGGGCATTTAACCACTGAGTCACATCTCCAGCCCTCTTTTGTATTTTTTACTTAGAAACAGGGCTTCTCTGAGTTGCTTAGGGCCTTGCTAAGTTGCTGACATTGAACTCAAGATCCTCCTGCCTCAGCCTTCTGAGCTGCTGGGATTGCAGGTGCTAGCCACCGTGCTGGCCTTTAATTGCATCTTCTATTTGTGAGCATTAAGTTGCATTCTTTGTTGCTTTCTTTGTATTCTTAAGGTTAAACTGAGAGGAGCATCAATGGGAAAGATAGCCTACCTGATGAAAAACAGTTGATTTAGAAGCAAAAATATACTATGGTTAATTGACAGAGCAAAGGTGTTGCTGATTTAACTGGAAATAATTTTTACTTTTCCAGAAGGTATTACTAACATCTTGCAGTGGAATTTTTAAATACCACTTGCCACTTTCAACTGAAAATTTCCTACCATGTTGCTCTACTTTACTTAGGGAATAACTGACATTAAAGTAAAAGAAACTGGCATACTTGGCACTCATCCAGTACGAGTGGATGAATATAAAACTAGACAGCCTTTTCTTTTTTTCCTGGTACTGGAAGATTGAACCCTGATGAGCTTAACCACTAAGCCACATCCCCAGACCTTTTCATTTTTTATTTTGAGACAGAGTCTCCCTAAGTTGCCTAAGCAACTAAATTGCTGAGGCTGGCCTTGAACTTTTGATCCTCCTGCCTCAGCCTCTGGAGCTGCTGGGGTTATAGGCATGCACCAGAGACAGCCTGTTAAACTTTATGGGCACAGCATTAAAATTTGTGTGCATGTGTGGCTAGATGTAATTTAAATGAATATGATTTTAGAAGTGACACATTAAATTACAAAAAAAAATAGGTAAAATGACTTGATTTTTAATCTGTTTTATACTTCATAGTTTGGGAATGTCTAACAAGAGTTTCAATATTCTGTCTACTTTATAACAATTTTATTGGAATCTGTGTGCATGGAGGCATGTGCATATGTGCATGTGTGCTTGAGTACTCATGCAAGCAGAGAGAGAGAGAAAAAGAGAGAGAGAAATTGATTATTAGGGAGGAGACTTAGTAGTTTGATATCTAATAAGTTTATTGACTCTTTGTATACAGTCCTAAAAAAAAAACAACGTAATGAGGAATGATGTGCAATGAACTACACAACCTAACATGTCTTCTAATTTGAATCTCTGAGCCTCTGAAGCCAGATATTAAGTTGATGGACCAATCATTTGAATCAAGAATCAATCCATTATTTCTGTATCACTGAGTTTCTCTTTATTCAGTTAGAAATTTGATATTATCAATTTCAGAATATCTCTGGTTATTCATCAAGAGGACACAAAATGTTAAAAGAAATGGACTTTTTTCCTACTCTGTGTTGATGAATGCAGCCTAGTCTTTTTCCATATATATTTTGTAGTGAAGTATATGTTATTTCTGTCCCTGGCTTGGAAAAAAACAATGTTCAATTTCACTCTCTACCTAGCTTCCCTTTTCTCCTATCTCTCCCTCTTTCTCCTTTCCTTCCTCTTCCTCTTTTTCCCTTCCTCCTTAAAATGCTAACCTGTGAAAATTCATGAAGTCAAAGTGCTCTTTATATTGTCATTTCAAAAGTCACTTCATAAGTGAACCAAATGAGGATATTTTTCCTGCAGTGATGGGAATGGTTATCATCAAATATAATTACTTTCATTTATACATCTTGAAGTTAAGAGGTTTCTTTTATAGCTTCATAATGCAATTTAGATTTTTTCTTGCTTCTTCTTTCTCTCTCTTGTTTCCTTGCTTTGTACTTTTCTTTTTCTTGCTTTCCCTCTCTTCCTGCTTGGGTTCTTCCCTCTTAAAAAAAGTACAACGTTTGACACTTGGATGGTATTGAAGCAATAAAGTGACTTTGAAAATCATTTACCAGAAATAGAATTCAAAAGCCTTTTGCATACATAAAATAGATGGTTCTCTTCAGGAACTGTTGATGCCAGTCTGCTAATATTGTAAATCTAACTAAAATAGACATTGTCTGTGCTCTATGTGGGTGAGTGACAAGGGTTTTGCTCTTAGAGGTTTTGCTAGAAAACTTGGATGGCAGCCAGCTGAGAGCTCTGTAAAAGACTTTTTAAGAAGTTGGAATCTGTAAGAGTGTTTCAGGGAAAAAAGCTTTCGAGTTTAGACAGTTGCATAGTTAATTATTAACTTCCGAGAACTAATAATTAGCTTAGTCAATTAAACCAACTTCCAGTTTGATGCCAGAGAGGATAGCACGCATGTATACCTAAAACGTGGTAAAGTTTTAGTTTATGCTGCCTAATTCATTCGGGAAATATTGTTTATTTCTTATTTTCATTGCTAATATTTTGGTCTAGTTCTATTTAATTGTTGGTTGAGAGGTTACTACGCACCATGTTATAGTATCTTACTTTTTCATGTAGCATGCTATTATAAGCCCCTTTCACATTCTTAACTTTGAATGTTTGCATATAGTTTTAAAGTAATAATTGTATATTACACTGTCAAATTATTTTTTATTGATATTTTAGTTATCTATGACAGTAGAATTCATTTTGATATAATTATACAGGCATGGAATATGTATTATTCTAGTTAGAGTCCCATTCTTATGAATGTATGTGGTGGTGGGTTCACTGTGTTGTTTTCATATATGTACATGGGAAAACTGTATCAGATTCATTCCATTATCTTTCCTTTGCTTATCCTCCCTCCCTTCCCTCTATTCCATATTGTCTAATCTATTGCACTTCTATTCTTCCCCTTACTGCCCCCACTCCTTAATGTGAGTTAGCTTCTACCTATCAGAGAAAACATTTGACCTTTGGTGTTTTGGGACTGGCATACTTAACTTAACATGATAGTCTCCAGATCCATCCATTTGCTGGCAAATTCTTCTTTATGACTGATTAATTTCCATTATGTATATATACCAGGTTTTTTTGTATTCATTCATCTATTGAAGGCAGCTAGATTGGTTCTATAGCTTAGTGATTGTGAATTGAGCTGCTATAAACATTGATGTGGCTGCATCACCATAGTACACTGATATGAAATCATTTGGGTATATGCCCAAGGAGTGGGATAACTGGGTCAAATGGTGGTTCCATTTCTAGTTTTCTGAGGAATTTCCACGCTACTTTCAGAATGGTTGTAAAAATTTACAGTCCCACCAGTAATGTATAAGTGTGCCTTTTCCCTCACATCCTTGACAACATTTATTGTTACTTGTATTCTTGATAATTACCATTCTGACTGGAGTGGGATGGAATCTCAATGTAGTTTTAATTTGAATTTCTCTAATTGCTAGATGTTGAACTTTTTTTTTCATATATTTGTTGACCACTTGTATTTATTTTTCTGTGAAGTACCTGTTCAGTTCCTTTGCCTATTTATTGATTGGGTCATTTTGTTGTTGTTGTTGTTGTTGTTGTTGTTAAGTTCTTTTGAATTCTTTATATGTCCTGCAGATTAATGCTCTGAGGTGCAGGTGGCGAAGATTTTCTCCCATTCTGTAGGCTCTCTCATCATGTTCTTAATTGTTTCCTTTGCTGTGAAGTATATTTTCAGTTTGATGCCATCTCATTTATGGATTACTGATTTTACTTCTCTTGCTTTAGGAGTCTTATTAAGGAAGTCACTTCCTGAGCCAATATGTTGGAGTGTTGGGCCTATCTTTTCTTCTAGTATATGCAGGGTTTCTGATCTAATACTTAGGTCCTTGATCTATTTTGAGTTGAGTTTTGTGCAGGTGAGAGATAGGGGTTAAATTTCCATTCTACTGCATATGGATTTCTAGTTTTCCCAGCACCATTTGTTGAAGAGGCTATCTTTTTCTCCAGTGTATGTTTATGGCACCTTTGTCTAGTATGAGGTATTTTTGTTTGTCTCTATCAGATAATCAAATTATTACATATATTAATTTGTTTAATCTTTGCAACTACTTCATGTAGTAAGTACTATTATTCTCCTTATTTAAAAATGGAAAACAAAAGCTTAAATACACAGAATGTAAGCAAACTCTTGAAGGTCCCAATGCCCGTACATGGCAAAGCACTGAATTTACCATGCTTTACTTAACTGTCCCCTTCTTATCCACCATTCTTAAATACTAGTTTTGCATGGTTTATTATTATAAATAACATGAGAGTAAACATCATAATTAAAACATTACCCACCCCCATATTTAAGGTTTTTTCTTGGGATAGTTTCCCAGAAAAAAAATTACTGCATCAAAATTTTAAATTTTTTACCTTAATAGTTTTGCTAAAGGACAACTAGTGTCTAGTTCTCTTGGTCTTTGAGGTTCTGTGTGCTTCACTGAGGATAGTGTATTACTTCGAGACTTCTAGTTCTCATAATGAAATTTTAAACTGATAACTTTTGTAAAGTCTCCTGATGGATATAAAAGGTACTCTGATAGAGAGCGAACTGTATTCCTAAATGTCAGGGGTATTTTTTTTTAATGGAGCTTCATAGTTGTATATAGTAGTGGGGTTCATCTCAACAAATACATACATTCATGGAATTTGACTCAGCTCACCATCCCCTACCTTTTCCTTCACTCTTTTGCCTCCCATCCTCTCTCCCCTTTCCTGTGCTCCTTCCTCTATTCTAGTACACTTCCTTTTGCTCATAGAATTATTTATATTTGATTGGTTCTTTCTACCTTTGCATTAAGGTGAAGTTCTCTGTGGTATTTATATATGTACATAACATGATTTTGTTTATCATTAAACACACAATAAATGGTACTGAATGATCAAATAGAAATAGAGTCAATAAAGATGACTATGTTGTCATTAGAAAATCAATGTGTAGGAAACAAATATCAAAATCTGAAAATAGATGGATATGTATATGCATGTGTATGTCTCTGTGTGTGTGGTATACTTAATAATATATACATAAATATATGCTGTTAATAATTCGTGATTTTATACTTGGAGAATAGTTTAACCTAATAAAAATGTTTATCAAAATATTTGACCATAATACTGAGTCTCCCAAATAATGTATAGTTAGCATTTCTAAAACAATAGAAATGGAAAAATTTGATCTCCTCATATAGCCTTTCTGTTCATCATTTTGCTATTCATTATTTGGTAGCCCTTATTTATATCTTAGTTGCTCATGAAATCACTGGAGAACTAATATAAATACAATGAGTTGGCAACCTTAAATAAGACTTTTTCCTATCCCCACTCAAAAGATGGTAAAGTGCCTGTAATACAAATTCAGTGACTCATCTGTGAGGTTTGTTTATAACCTAGATTCAGTAGTGTTGAAACTGGTTGTTTAACAAGATCTGACCCACACCCAATTTGTACAATATTTTCTGAAATATAGGAGTTGGGAAATTTCATTATATTAGGAAAAAAATACTGTTTTTTATCTTATTTTCCTTATTCTTTGACTATTTTTATTCTATAAGAAATTTTCATCAATAATAATTGCAGTCTTTGGCACATTGAAGACAATATACTTAATGAATCTCCATAATTATGTCTTTTTAATAACTTATTCTTGCTTATTTTTTTCATTGATCAAAAGAACACAGTTGTTTTAAGGGAGGTAGAACCTCTAAATCTGATCATCAAAGGGTAGTAAAGAACATGTTAACAAGAATGAAAAGGGAGAAGAACTGAGATGCTACAATAATGTGAGTATTGTGCGAGCTACCTAGTGCAGACAGGAATGGGTTCTTGGCTCCTGAGGAGCTCATGGAACAGCCATATATCTAAAGTTCCTGGATGTTTGTTGGAATTTTGTTTAAACAAAGTTGGTGCATCTAATAAATTATTCCTTTTTCTTTGAGAAATGTGGACTTTCATAGAAATGACAATAGTACCTATATAATTCTGAATAGAGGGAAGAATTTCCTCAAAAAAGAGAAATTATAGAGAATGATGTAACTAGGTGTATAATCCATTTATTAATCATCTTTCAAAAATCTGAGGGGAAAGGTAAATATAATTTGCTATCTGGAACAGGAATACAGAATATGGTATTATTTATTTTTTTGGTGCTCAAAGAGACATTATTAAGTGATCTCAGTATTCTTTCCCACTTTCCATGTAAACACCTCTGGATTACTTCTTAAGATTATATTCAGATGGTTACTCTCATTTGATTGTTATTATAAGAAATGGAACCCCTTTGATATCCCATTCTAGTAGAAAATAGTTCAAAGTGTACAGGTTTAAGTGGTCTCTCTTTGTGCTATACATCTATTAATCAAAATTCTTGGACCTAATGGCAAAAACATAGTATTGTAATTCTTTTTGTATCCAGTCACATTTTTCCATTTTATTATCAGTATAACTTGTAAAATATTGTGTAATGCCCTGTTAAAATCTGGATCACAATGTCCACAGGAGCAACTAGGTCTATTAATTTAATGAACCACTCAAAAATGTAATCTGGGTAATCTAGAGCACTGGGAGTAATTTTGTCCCCTTAGGAGACATGTGACAATGTCTTGGGGGACTGCACTACTGACATTTGGTACATAGAGATGAGAGATGCTGCCAAATATCTTATAATACACGGAACAGTCCTCTATAGCAAAGAATTACCTGGCCCAAAATGTCAATCATGCCACTGTTTTTTTTGGGGGGGGGGTTAAACGCAGGGACACTTAACCACTGAGCCACACATCCTCAGACCTTTTTATATATTACTTAGAGTCAGGGTCTCACTAAGTTGCTTAGGGCCTTGGTAAGTTGCTGGGGATGGCTTTGAACTCAAGATCCTCCTGCCTCAACCTCCCCAGCTGCTGGGATTACAGTCATGTGCCACTGCGCCCAGCCCACGCCACTACTGATTGCCAGTGTTGTTGATCAGGAATCGTAATCAAGAGTACTGATTCTTGACTGGGAACCTGTTAGAAATGCAAATTATTTAGCTTCACTCTAGATGGATGAGTCAGAAACTCTGGAAATGTCACCAATATGTCTTTTAATCAGCACTTTGGATGACTCTGATGTACTTTAAAGTTTTTATAAGACTTCTGGTATATTAAAAAGTTCAAAGAAATATTTATTTGGTATATTAAAAAATTTAAGAAATATTTATTGAGCATAAACCTTGGAACAGGTACCCCTATAAATGCTCATAAAATAGCTTTTTCATAATCAGTTTGCTTTTGCCATCTTACCTAGATGGATTTTGTTTCCTCTGGTAGTTCTCAAATTTTCCTGTTGTGTAGTATATTGTTTCTCATGTTAGTTGAGTTTTATTCAGTTGAATTAGTTAGCTGCTCTTTCTTTTCCCACTGTTTTCTTTTTTTTTAATTTTTATTATTGTAAACAAATGGGATACATGTTGTTTCTCTATTTGTACATGGAGTCAAGGCATACCATTTGTGTAATCATAAATTTACATAGGGCAATGTTGTTTGATTCATTCTGTTATTTTTTTTCCCTTCCCCCCCACTCCTCCCATCCCTCTTTTCCCTCTATACAGTCCTTCCTTCCTCCATTCTTACCACCCTCCTTATCCCTAACCCTAAACCTAACCCTAACCCTAACCCTAACGCTAACCCCTCCCACCCCCCATTATATGTCCTCATTCACTTATCAGCGAGATCATTTGTCCTTTAGTTTTTTGAGATTGGCTTATCTCACTTACCATGATATTCTCCAATTTCATCCATTTGCCTGAAAATGCCATAATTTTATCATGCTTCATGGTGGAGTAATATTCCATTGTATATATATGCCACAGTCTCTTTATCAATTCATCAACTGAAGGGCATCTAGGTTGGTTCCACAATCTGGCTATGGTGAATTGAGCAGCAATGAACATTGATGTGGTTGTATCTCTGTACTATGCTGATTTTAAGTCCTTTGGGTATAGGCCAAGGAGTGGTATAGCTGGGTCAAATGGTGGTTCCATTCCAAGCTTTCTGAGGAATCTCCATACTGCTTTCCAGAGTGGCTGCACTAATTTGCAACCCCACCAGAAATGTATGAGTGTACCTTTTCCCCCACATCCTCGCCAACACCCATTGTTGCTTGTGTTCTTGATAATCGCCATTCTAATTGGGGTGAGATGCAATCTTAGGGTAGTTTTGGTTTGCATTTCTCTTATTACTAGAGATGTTGAACATATTTTCATATATCTGTTGATTGCTTGTATATCTTCTTCTGTGAAGTGTCTGTTCATTTTTTTAGCCCATTTGTTGATTGGATTATTTGTATTCTTCGTGTAGAGTTTTTTGAGTTCTTTATAGATTCTGGAAATTAGTGCTCTATCTGAAGTATGAGTGGCAAAGATTTTCTCCCACTCTGTAGACTCTCTCTTCACATTACTGAGAGTTTCCTTTGCTGAGAGAAAGCTTTTTAGTTTGAATCTGTCCCAGTTGTTGATTCTTGCTTTTATTTCTTGCGCTATGGGAGTCCTGTTAAGGAAGTCTGATCCTAAGCCAACAAGTTGAAGGTTTGGACCTACTTTTTCTTCTATAAGATGCAGGGTCTCTGGTCTGATTCCGAGGTCCTTGATCCATTTTGAGTTGAGTTTTGTGCAGGGTAAGAGATAGGGGTTTAGTTTCATCCTATTGCATATGGTTTTCCAATTCTCCCAGCACCATTTGTTGAAGAGGCTATCTTTTCTCCATTGCATATTTTTGGCCCCTTTGTCTGTATGAGAAAATTGTATTTATTTGGATTTGTGTCCATGTCCTCTATTGTGTACCATTGATCTACCTGTCTATTTTGGTACCAATACCATGCCGTTTTTGTTACTATTGCTTTGTAGTAGAGTTGAAGATCTGGTATTGCGATACGCCCTGCTTCGCTCTTTCTGCCAAGGATTGCTTTAGCTATTCTGGGTTTTTTATTCTTCCAGATGAATTTCATAATTGCTTGCTCTATTTCTTTGAGGTACACCATTGGGATTTTAATTGGAATTGCATTGAATCTGTATAGCACTTTAGGTAGTATGGCCATTTTGACAATATTGATTCTTCCTATCCAAGAACATGGGAGATCTTTCCATCTTCTAAGGTTTTCTCTAATTTCTTTCTTTAGTGTTCTGTAGTTCTCATTGTAGAGGTCTTTCACCTCTTAAGTTAGATTGATTCCCAAGTATTTTATTTTTTTCGATGCTATTGTGAATGGGGTAGTTTTCCTAATTTCTCTTTCTAAAGATTCATCACTTATGTATAAAAATGCATTGGATTTATGAGCATTGATCTTGTAACCTGCTACTTTACTGAATTCACTTATGAGTTCTAAAAGTTTTCTGGTGGAATTTCCAGGTTCCTCTAAATATATAATCATGTCATCAGCGAACAGGGATAGTTTGAGTTCTTCTTTTCCAATTCGTATCCCTTTAATTTCTTTGGTTTGTCTAATTGCTCTGGCTAGAGTCTCAAGGACGATGTTGAATAGAAGTGGTGAAAGAGGGCATCCCTACCTTGTTCCAGTTTTTAGGGGGAATGCTTTCAGTTTTTCACCATTTAGAATGATATTGGCCATGGGCTTAGTGTAGATGGCTTTTATAATGTTAAGGAATGTTCCCACTACCCCAATTTTTTCTAGTGTTTTGAGCATGAAGGGGTGCTGTATTTTATCGATTACTTTTCATGCATCTATTGAAATAATCATGTGATTCTTAACTTTAAGTCTGTTGATATGGTGAATGACATTTATTGATTTCCTGGAACCAACCTTGCATCCCTGGGATAAAACCCACTTGATCATGGTGCACTATGTTTTTAATATGTTTTGTATGCGATTTGCTAAAATTTTGTTGAGAATTTTTGCGTTGATGTTCATTAAGGATATTGGTCTGAAATTTTCTTTCCTCGATGTGTCTCTGTCTGGTTTAGGTATCAGGGTAATATTGGCTTCATAGAATGAGTTTGGGAGGGTTCCCTCCTCTTCTATTTCATGAAATACTTTGAGGAGTATTGGAATGAGCTCTTCTTTAAAGGTTTTGTAGAACTCGACTGAGAACCTATCTGGTCCCGGACTTTTCTTTGTTGGTAGGCTTTTGATGACCTCTTCTATTTCATTGCTTCAAATTGGTTTATTTAAGTTGTGTATGTCCTCCTTGTTCAGTTTAGGTAATTCATATGTCTCTAGAAACTTGTTGATGTCTTCGAGGTTTTCTATTTTGTTGGAGTATAGATTTTCAAAATAGCTTTTAATTATGTTTTGTATTTCACTCGCGTCTGTTGTGATATTTCCTTGTTCATTCCGAATTTTAGTAATTTGAGTTTCTCCCTCTTTCTCTTTGTTAGTGTGGCTAAGGGTTTATCAATTTTGTTTACTTTTTCAAAGAACCAACTATTTACTTTGTTAATTTTTCCGATTGTTTCTTTTGTTTCAATTTCATTGATTTCCGCTCTGATTTTAACTATTTCCTGTCTTCTAATACTTTTGGTATTGGTTTGCTCTTCTTTTTCTAGGGCTTAAGTCGTTTATTTGTTGATTTCTACTTCTTTTGTTGAATGCACCCCATGAAATAAATCTTCCTCTAAGTACTGCTTTCATAGTGTCCCAGAGATTTTGATATGATGTGTCTTTGTTCTCATTTACTTCTAAGAATTTTTTTATTTCCCTCCTCATATCTTCGTGATCCATTCATCATATAATAGTGTATTATTTAATCTCCAGGTATTGGAGAAGTTTCTGTTTTTTATTCTGTCATTTATTTCTAATTTCAATTCATTATGATCTGATGGAGTACAAGGTAGTATCTCTATCTTCTTGTATTTGCTAACAGTAGCTTTGTGGCATAAAATATGGTGTATTTTAGAGAAGGATCCATGTGCTGCTGAGAAGAAAGTGTATTCGTTCTTTGTTGGATGATATATTCTATATATGTCGGTTAAGTCTAAATTGTTGATTGTGTTATTGAGATCTATGGTTTCTTTATTCAATTTTTGTTTGGAAGATCTATCCAGTGGTGAGAGAGGTGTGTTAAAATAGCCTAGTATTATTGTGTTGTGGTCTATTTGATTTCTGGAATTGAGAAGGATTTGTTTGACGTACGTGGATGAGCCAATGTTCGGGGCATAGATATTTATGATTTTTATGTCTTGCTGATTTATGCTTCCCTTAAGTAGCATGTAATGTCCTTCTTTATCCCTTCTGACTAGTTTTGGCTTAACGTCCACATTATCTGAAATGAGGATGGATACTCCAGCTTTTTTGCTGTGTCCGTGTGCATGGCATGTTTTTTCCCATCCTTTCACCTTTAGTCTATGGGTATCTCTTTCTATGAGATGAGTCTCTTGCAGGCAGCATATTGTTGGATTTTCTTTTTAATCCAATATGCCAGTCTATGTCTTTTGATTGATGAATTCAGGCCATTAACATTCAGGGTTATTATTGTGATATGATTTGTATTCCCAGTCATTTGACTCATTTTTGTTTTTTGACATGATTTGGTTTCTCCTTTATTTGGCTATTCCTTTAGGCTAGTTCCTCCCTTTGCTGATTTGCATCGTTGTTTTTCATCTCTTCCTCATGCAATATTTTGCTGAGAATGTTCTGTAATGCGGACTTTCTTTTTGTAAATTCCTTTAGCTTTTGTTTATCATGGAAGGATCTTATTTCATCATCAAATCTGAAGGTAAGTTTTGCTGGGTATAAGACTCTTGGTTGGCATCCATTTTCTTTCATGGCTTGAAAAATGTTGTTCCAGGGCTTTCTAGCTTTTAGGGTCTGGATTGAAAAATCTGCTGATATCCGTATTGGTTTCCCCCTGAATGTAATTTGATTCTTTTCTCTCGTGGCCTTTAAAATTCTGTCTTCATTTTGTATGTTAGGTATTTTCATTATAATGTGCCTTGGTGTGGGTCTGTTGTAATTTTGTATATTTGGAGTCCTATAAGCCTCTTGTACTTGGTTTTCCATTTCATTCTTCAGATTTGGGAAATTTTCTGATATTATTTCATTGAATAGATTGTTCATTCCTTTGGTTTGTTTCTCTAAGCCTTCCTCAATCCCAATAATTCTTAAGTTTGGCCTTTTCATGATATCCCATAATTCTTGTAGATTCTGTTCATGATTTCTTACCTTCTTCTCTGTTTCGCCACCTTTGTTTTCAAGATTAAATAATTTGTCTTCAATGTCTGAGGTTCTGTCTTCCAGGTGTTCTATCCTATTGGTTATGCTTTCTATGGAGTTTTTAACTTGGTTTATTGTTTCCTTCATTTCAAGGATTTCTGTTTGTTTGTTTTTCAGTATCTCTAACTCTTTATTGAAATGATCTCTTGCTTCCCGTATTTGGTCTTTTAACTGTTGTTTGGTGTGATCATTTAATGCCTGCATTTGCTCTTTCATCTCCTCCTTTAATGCCTGCATTTGCTCTTTCATCTCCTCGTTTGCTTCCCTGATTGTTTTAATTATGTACATTCTGAACTCCCTTTCTGACATTTCTTCTGCTTTACTGTCATTGGGTTTTATTGATATAGTATCTAGGTTTGTTTGGGACATTTTCTTCCCTTGTTTTCTCATATTGGTCAGATGTCAGTGGGACTCTGCGATATTGCAGATTTCCTCTGTTGGCTTATAGTTTCCCTGTAGATTTCCAGTGTATCACCTCCCAGCCCTCAGTGGCCTGAAGTCTTGGAGGAACTTGATAATGCAATGCTTCTGAAGAAAGCTGCCCCTAGCCCACTACTGGGTCCAGGGCTTGGAGCTGGCTCTGTGCGGAAAGGTTTCTCACTGGGGGGGGCCTGCTCGAAGAAGCTGGCTGTGTGGGAGGAGCCCACTGCCGGAGTGTGCAGGGCTACCTTGGGAAGACTCTAGCTGCCCTGCCCTGCTCTGATAAGCTACCCTTATCCAGGCCTGCCGCCCAGGCTGAGCTTCACCTGGTGGGGGAGACGCACCGCGTGGTTCTATTTTATTCCGAGTCTCTCAATGCCTCCCCTTCTTGAATCCTGGGTTCTGGAGCAACTGGAGATGCAGGCACCCTCTAGTCCACCATCCCCACTGTCTTCTTATAAGCATTCTTGCAAATCTTTTTTTTAAATTAGCACCTTAGATAAGATATATTTGTTTTTATCCATTTTATTAATTTATGAAATTTTAAAATTTAACAGTTTTTTAAGCCACTCAAAAAGGTAGGGATGGGATGACAGTGGCAATCCCTTATTCTTTATAGACTACCAATAAATGGTCATATTTCTAAGTTGCTACATTATCCTTATATCCATTTTACCAGGAAATTCCTACTTGGTAACCAGGATTAGAAATATTATTATTGAGTAGATTGTATAACAAAAAGAGATTTTCAGTATTTGTGGAATTGAATTAAAGATATCTTCTGGGTACTTGGAAAAATTGTGGTGATAATAATAGAGAAATTTGGGAAATATGCTGAGTTATTTTGTACTTGGTTGATAGTGAGTGATGAAACACACTAAAGTAAAAATATTCATCAGGTGGAATGGGAGGAAGAAGAGAATGAAAAGCACAAATGGAAGGGTCACCTTTTAAGTGACAAAAGGGAAGAAGAAAGGGAAAATGATGTTCTATTTCAATGAAATTTTGTTGTGGAAGTAGAGAGAAATTATAGAAACTTTAAAAGGACAGTTTTAGTTTTCTGTGATATTCTCACCCATCGGTACCTCTACATCGCCAACCTTGCCTTACCTCACAAGAATATTTTATGGGAAACTCCTTATAAAAACTTGTTTGAGGATAAAGAACCACAGATGACTCTGAAAACTCTTCAGGTATGAGTCAGAAATGAACTGCTGCACCATCACAGCCCCTGTCCTCAGTGGCAGTGAAGGATGTTCAAGAAGAAAAAAACAGAAAACAAAACAAAACAAAAAACCTCACAGGGCATATCACTTCAGGCAGTACCTCACATTGTCCACTTAGCTTGAAAAGAAAGGCAACTTGAGGTCAGACTCTATATTGATTTCTGGGAGCAAGACTGGCATATGGTGTCTAGAAAATTTAGGGGAGACTATGAGATTGAAACTCTCAGAATGGGCTCAGAAACCAGAAATTGTTGTATTTAAAGTGAATACTCAATTGAAGCTGTTTAATATTAAGATGGATGAGTTGTCTTTCTATGAATGTATTATTTATTTGCTCAGTGGTGCTCAGAAGTAAAGTGCACATGGTGACAAGGACAAAGACTATGCATGACCTCAGTTCCATGTACATTTTATCACTAAGGTTTACAAAGTTACCTTTACTGCTGGTTGTCCAATTTTCTAACCTTGAGTACAATATAGGATACCAAATATTTGAGTTTTTTTGATACATGAGGTCTGATTTTTTTATTAAAATCTTTTTTTTAAATTTTTACAGATTGCATTTTGATTCATTGTACACAAATGGATGAAGTTGGAAAATATCATGCTAAGTGAAATAGGCCAAGCCCTAAAAACCAAAGGTCTGATTATTTTAGCCCACTTACATTGTGGAGTGTTGAAACAGCCATCTTTTCTTGTTTTGTTTTATTTTTTAGATTTCCTTTCTTTGTACCCTGCTATAACTGTTATCACATTGACTACTATCCTACAGAAAATGATCTCATAGATTATAAAGGTTCAGCTATGTTGCCAACTAGCAACCTTTTAATGGTGGGATTCTGATATAGAGGTTTATATAGGATCTCATACTGGTCTGAGAATGAAGGTTAGAGATATAAACTTCTCAGGATTATTTTGTTATTCTAACTTTTTAGACCTAGAGATATTTTGTTTGTTATTTTTTAGATACACATGACAGTAGATATATTTTGACATATTAAACATACATAGAATATGAACATAATTTATTCTAATTAGGATCCCATTCTTATGGAGTTTCACTGGTTGTATATTCATGCATGAACATAGGAAAATTATGTCCAATTCATTCTACTATCTTTCCTAATCCATTCCCCTCCCTTCACTTCATTCCCCTTTGTCTAATCCAGTGATCTTCTATCCTCAACAGTCCCCCATTGTCTGTTACTATCCACATATCAGAGAGAGCATTTGGCCTTGGGATTGGCTTATTTGACTTAGCATGATAGTCTCCAGACCCATCCATTTAATGGCAAATGCCATAATTTCATTCTTCTTTATGGTTGAGTAATATTCCAATGACTACATTTTCTTTATCCATTCATCTTTTGAAGGGCACTTAGGTTGGTTCCATAGCTTAGCTATTGTGAATTGAGCTACTATAAACATTGAAGTGGCTATGTCATTATAGTATACTGATTTTAAGGTCTTTGGGTATATACTGAGGAATGAGATAACTGGGTTAAATGGTGGTTCTGTTCCAAATTTTCTGAGGAATTTCCATTCCATACTGCTTTCCATGACAAGTAATAAGATATATAGATTCTTCTTGAAGTCCTACAGCAGAAATATTAAGGGCTTAGATTTGTAGAGATTTGAGTCATCCCACTAGGAAAAGAATCTATCAGGAAATGTTTCTTTTCTTTTCTTTTCTTTTCTTTTTTTTTAGGAAATGTTTCTGACATCAAATTCAAGGTACAGTCTGTGTATCTGTGTACCTTCTGTGTACCTGAATGCAGCATCACCTAAGTAGAAATAAGGCTTTGCTTTCCATTTATATTTTTTTTATGTTGAAAATTGTTGTGTTGATGATGGTTATAGCTGAATTAGGAGAATTTTGGACACTGTCCAGAGATTCTAGACTTAAAGTAGAGAGGATCCATATTATCAATCGTGGATGTAGTTGCTCCAGGTGAATTTTGGTAAAGTCCTTTTGGGGAGAATAATGATTATATGTAGACTAGTTGGATTATAGGGTCTTTGGTTACATTGGATTATCTCCCTTTTGGGGAGAGTGATTTATATTGATCATGTGACTATGTAGTTGGATTAGAGGCATCTTTGGATATACAGGAATAGGGGGTATTCATGTATGCTGCTAGGCCAAGGACTGGCATATTTTGGGAACCTTTGGGGGCAGTGTTCAGTATATATACATTTTCTTTTGGGACTTTCCCCAAACCCAGGGTGAGAGTTCTGTTGGCTGCATTGGTGACATGTAGTTGTGAATATATTGCACAACTGAAGAACTCAAGAGCTGATAAAAGCTGGGCTACTTAGATTCTCTATTACAAAAATTTAAAATTTGAAATCTAGTAGTTAAGTAGTGCTACAAAGAATAGATAAACAGATTCCTACTTTGGAGTTAGTAAGAGCTCATTTGGTTTCTTCTTTTCCCAAAAGTAGTTGTTATTCTCTGTGCCTTTCCTCAGCATTCCAATTCTCTTCATTTCCATTAAGTTCTATCAATAAATTGCCCTGTTGATGCTGATTAGAAGTTGTTTTTTTTTTCTGTTTCTTACTCCCAAGAATCTTACTCTGGTCATATAAGTAAGATAGTATGAACCTCAAAAAGGACTCAATATTTGAATTCTAACAATAGAATAAAGAACTATAAGTGGTAGTAAGGGACAAGAAACATATTGACCCCTGCTCAAAATGGAAGGAAAAATGCCTTTTATGAGAAAGAGAGTGGGGAGGGATATGATTTTGCAAAAGATAGTTCTTAGGTAATATGAGGATATAGAAGCAGTGTCAGAACCTAAGGTTAAGGATGTTACTTAGTGCACTCACAAGAGATTTAGGATTCTTAGAGGAATAGAGAAGGGCTTACATAATAGACAATAAATATTTTTTGAATATGGAAATGAATAAATGGAGGAGAATGAAACTTTCAATGAAGAATGCTGTGTGCTACAATTGGCTTGTGCTCCCCAAATTATAGGTCACTCAAATAATCACTTCCCCAGAGTAAAACTGCAGAGCTACCATTCTATTTGGGGCCATGTACTCTCCCCTGACAACTCATTCTTGATCAGAACTATTTTAGTAAGGAGGTATAGTTAGAGAAGTTTCAATATCTTTGATTTTTTAGAGAGCAGCATTTTAAGGTCTGTTTGTTCCCTCTTTGAAGGCCTAGGAGCCATGCAAATTTTCCTATGATCTCCCCAACCAATGCCCCCACCCCAACAAGAGTCTGAGAAATGTAGTCTACATTGTGCCCAGGAAAAAACACTATATATGGATGATAAACTAACAATTTTCATCTCATTATCCAGAGTTCACTCTCTATTCAGAAATTCTGATATATACAAGTTTATTGTACAGTATTTTGAAGAAAAGAAAATTGGTGACATTGCCTTTCTTCACAGTTCCTATGAATCCTGTGACTTAAAATTGGGGGAAGGAAATTAATAGGTTTCAGTCGGTTAAATTATATACATCTACCTTTTGTTCCCCCCTTCAGTCTTGGGGATAAAGCCCAGTGCCTTGTCCATGCTAGGCAAACATCTACCACTGAGCCACATCCCCAGCCACTCTTATTTACTTATTTTAAATTTTGAGATGAAATCTTGTTAAGTTGCCTAGCCTGGCCTCAAACTTGCCATCCTTCTGCCTCAGTCTCCCAGGTACCTGGAATTACAGGTGTACAACACTAGGCCCAGCCACACATGCTGTTTGCCACATACTCAGAATTACTGAAGCCATTTTTCATATTCAGTACTTGTTATCAAGTTGTAAAATCCTAAGATAATAATCATAAAACAGTTCTAGGACCCAGAAAGTTAAATCAAGCTTGATTTTGAAGGTTAGGAGTAAATACTGCAGTGAGTTGAAATCAGAGAAATTACAAGGAAGATAGAAAGTGGGCTAATGGCTGGGGTTAGAATCGAGATAGGAAGCCGAGAGTAGGAACCAATGTAGGCACCCAATGAGAGAGAGGAACTTGGAGGCCAAATGCCTTATTCATTGGTACTTTGAATACACTTCTTGCTGGGCACTAGTGGAACCCATGGTGTGGACAACCTACAGAGAAGAAAGCTGGTAACAGACTTACCTAGCTGGAAGCAGGTTTGAAGGGATAGAACTCTTACATAGCATGTGCTGAGAAGAACTTTCATATTAACTCAAGATTAGCAATTGGACTCCTGGTGGCTTTTGGACTTGAAGTTATTATGTTGCAAAGTTGGTAATTCATTGGGAATACAATAAAATATAAGATCATTCACATTTATTTTCTGTCTACTATAATTATTGAAATTGGGATGAGATTAAATTTTCAGGTGTACAAAATGCAATTAAAGTCATTTCTGTGCTCAATAAGACCAGTACAAGTATAACTCAGTCATAGGAAAAGAAGTTCTAAATTTCAGTGGTGCTTGAGGGCTATAAAATATAAAAATATTTTTCAGATGACTAGCTGATTGGAGACTCTTAAGCAAGTATGGAAACATTAACTCTAAGAACACCAAGTATAGTACATCTTGTAAAGAGAGGGAAATGTTTGTGATTATATTTTTAGTCAAGACTTTTTAAATGAAATTTCAAAACTGTAAGCTTGGTTCATACCAATATGGAATGTGTGCATACCAATTTTGCAGTTTTATAAGATGAGGGATGAAAGTAATGAAGCAGGATAGAGTAGTTAGCAACAGCGCTTCTAGAGTCAGAACAGTGCTCAAATCCTTAATCTTTCCCTTACTAGTTTTGTGACTTTGGACAATTTTGTTCTCCTTTATAAACCTCTGTTACCATCTATAAAATAGAGATGCCCATATTCAAAGATTGAAAAATCAATGGTCTCTCTTTATTTTCTTTTGGTAGCTCATTTGACAGCAAAACCTGATGTGAACTAAAAAGAAGATATTTACAGCCTTTATCTCATTTGGTATGCATCATTGTAAATTTTGTGGCAGAAATATTAATAAGTTTGATGAATATATGTTGCCCCAGGTCCCATTCAGAGTGAATGCTGGATAGCTTTCATCTAGCCCTCTAGACTCACTGTCTTTCTTTCTTCACTTATCTGTGTGCCTAGAAGCCTGGCCTTGTACAGTCTGTATTTAGGTTTCCTATTGTCTGCTTTCTCATTAGTTTGGTCAGTGGAAATCACTGGCAAGAAATTGGAGTGAGGGAGAAGACTGAAGCTCCCTTCAGGAGGAGCCATCCTAGCATGTCTCCCGATTGAAAGGTCTCGACATCTTAAAGGTATCCCTCCTCACAAGCCTCTTAATCTCCAGCTTTTAGTAATAGCTCCATTTCTTTACTCCTCTGGCCCAGAAGTCATATAAGTCACTGCAAGCTTCTGGTTTCCCAGCTATCAGAACTGTCCTTGATTTCTCTATGCCTTGCCTATACCTTTGATAACAGTGTCTTTGATAAATTTTTCTCAAGTTATCCTAATTTGGACACATCACCTACTTCTTTCTGGGACTCTGAAAGTTTCAGAATGTCACTTAATTTATGAAATATTTACAGAGTTACTTTCTAAATGCACATATAGTCATGTTAATATATACATTTTAATATTCTGAAACACAGTGCTTTAAGGCGTTTGGATAAAGGTGGATCTGTATTCCAAAGGTATTAGCATAGAAGTTATACCAGACTTCATATATCTCTACTGTTCAAAAAATCCTATTGATATTTAGTTAAACACATAGTATTTAAATAGTCTACAGATTAACACCACCAACACCAGAGAAAATGATCAGAGTTCTACCAATTTAAATAAGTCCTCCAAAGTGGGGACTGTTTTTGGAAAGCAGTTTCACGGTTATAATAAACTTCCTTTTGTTATTTTTCTTAAGGGGAAAGAAGATACAGCAAGATTAGATCTCAATTCCTCTTGATTACTTTTTCATCAATAAAAGGAACTTCTCCTGATGCCCCAAGGTACCTTAGAAGAGAATTCCCAGATGGTAGCACTAACATAATTTTATTTAGATTATTTTACCTTCCTCAATGCTTCAAGAAGAATAAACTCAGTTTTTGAATTTTTTAAAATAACTTTATTTTATTTACTTATTTACCTATTTATTTATTTATTTTAATGCAGTGCTGAAGATCAAACCCAGTGCCTCCCACATGTAAGCCAAGTGCTCTACCACTGAGTCACAACCCCAGCCCAGATTTGAATTTTTGCTAGTGTATAATTACAAATTTTCTAGGTGGAAATTGTGTGGTATAAGGAACAAGGAATTTGGAGTCAAGGAGCCTGGTATGGGTCTCAGCTGTTATTGTACCTGAATCACTTTGAGCTTGTGACTTGATTTCTGTGATCCTTGCCTCTAATTAAAATTGGGGTAAAAACACATGCTTGTCAGGATCAAGAGGACTAAGCTGAATAACTACAAATAATCTGGTGTGAACCTGAGCTCATAGGAAGAGCTTGAGTGTTAATCTCAAGTTTGTGAATGCAACTGCTCAGTAGAGAATGGTGTTTTCCTGGGGTTGGTCAGTGACTACAGCTATGTGAATGATGATGTGGCATTTGGATTTCTCATGGACTGATCAGAGACTCTGAATTCTACATGTGAAAGCCATGACTGATTAGAGGATGCTGCCAGTACACATCGCCATTACAACAGAATGCGTATGGAGTGGTTTATGTGAATTTTACCAGAGAACTAGAGAACTGAACAGAATGAGTATTTTCTTATTTGTTTGTAACCACACACTTAATTTATGCTTCCATTAATGCAGAATATTATATTTAGCACTTTAATATTGACATTGATAGATATGAATCAACACATTCAGCCTACAAATTATATCATACAGATGTGATATTATCATACTTCACTATAGTAAGTTTCAATCTTTCCAATAAAATTCCCTAACCACTTTCGACAAATGAGAAGATTAGCATGAAGACTTCCATGACATAAAGCTGAGGTGGGCCACATAATTGACTCTGAGCTACTAGTAAATGAGGAAACAAACAACCAATCAAACAAAGAGTCAAGACCTAGAATAAATTTAAACCCAAGCATAGCATAGCATGGAGCCTTTTTGAAAAAAATAGTTCTGTGAAAGTTCTTGTATCTTACTGGGCATATAACTTTGAATAGTGATGATGGAATGATAAGGGATAATTGTCCTTTTGACTCAGTTTTTATTAATTGTAAGATGTAGTAATCAACTCTTTCTGGTTTGGGAGAACTCAGGAACAATATGGGTTTAAAAGTTTTTCTTTGGCAGTGAAAATAAACTATTGCATTTAAAATTAATTGAAATCTATGATTATGATTATTAAGATAAACTGTTATTTCAAAATTAAATTAAAAGTTTTCTTTATTTTTCTACTTTCATTCTTCTCCTCAAATTAATATTACATTTGAGAGGGCTGAAATGTTAAGATTAAAAAAAGTTATTAATAAAAGGAAGTACATTTAATGGGAATACGATTATTATCCAGTTCAAAGAAAATTTCATTGTGTCTCCTACTAATTGATGTTTTGTTCACCTACATGCCTTGCTTATCTTAAGATGGTTTGACTTTATGGGAAATATAAAAAAATAAGATACACATTTATTATTTAAAATAGGCCAAAGTTGAGGCATAAATAAATAGAGAATAATTGGAGTATGTGAGTTAGTTGATTTTAAAATTGTGCTTATTAAAGTCTTTGTGATTTTTAGGGAAAATATTCCAGAGTTTGAGAAATTCTTAAGTCATTATCATGGTCATATTAATGTATTTTGTTCAGTTTTTTCCCCTTAGTATGTGTACTGCTGAAGGGAGCCCATGATCATACATGTATTGCAGTGTTAGCTACCCTGCATAAGGACTATGAAGACTGTTTGCAGGCTCAATGTCATAAAAACAAAATAAAACAAAACAAACAAAACAGGGAGACCACCTAAGAACGTCCTCTTCTTCCAGGTGCCACCTCAGACTCAGTTTCTCTTTGCTAGTATAGATTCCCCAGGTAGTTTTAAATTTCTTTTTCTTCAGAGTTTATAGTTCTTATTTTTTTACCTTACTGGAAGCAGGCATTATCACATCTCTGCCTAAACTCCTAAAAGCTTTTGAAATGAAGGCATTTAATTTTCATTCTGCACTTAATCTATTATAATCTTAGCTGGTTTTGCTTGGTAGGTTACACAGCAATGTTCTGATAAACATTTCTACATGTTTAGATGATATAGGTATTGTCACTTTAGGACACATTTTATATGAGCTGCCAAACATAATTCTAATTTTATAGTAGCTGCCAAACAATAATACTATTTTTTCATTCTTTTCATCTTTTCATCTTTTAATGAGAGTGAAACTATTTTTCGTTATACGTTTACTAATGTTGGGTGTGAATGGGCTTTGCTTTGCAATGAGAGAATCTTGATTCTAATCCCACTCTTCTTTGTGAACTTCAATTTTTTTCTGCTTTAGTTTCTTTATTTGTAAAAGACAGTTATAGTACTGTTTTGCTATAGTGCTGATTTGAAATCATGCATATTCAAGGGGATGATGAAGGTGCTTGGTAAATAATAGGTGTCCTATAAAAGGTATTGTGTACTTGTTTGATGCTACCTCCTGACTTATTCTAGTTCTTAGATCAGAGGAACTGGAGTTTTTGCTTTGTAATTCAGCTGTTGGGTTTTTGAAAGAAATTGAGAAGTATTTTGGAAAACAGATTGGAGTTTATCTCTGAATTATTAAATTAAGTCCTTTTAATGTTTCAAAGGTAAATTTAGCTTTTGGAGCCACAAAAAAGAAGTAAGGTTAAGTGATATTGTTTTAGATGCTCAGATATTTGTATAGGTTTTGTTTGCTCACATGAAGAATGGGTGACAAGTCTCAGCAGTGTGTGCAGTCTTGAGGGATCATATGGGCCAGAAAGTACACAAATCTTAATTTCAAATATGTCTGAAATGGTTTATTGATTATTGACTCTATGTCAGACCCTATCTTGATATGGTATGGGAGACAAAGATGAAGAAGGCAAGGTTCTTTTTCCTTGAGACTGTCATGTAGTTGGATAATAGCTCTAGGAAACTGATCTGGGGAGGTGAGGGCTATATGGAATAGAAAAGAATTTGCTCCAATTTATTGGTATTGGGACTGTATTAGTCAGGGTCCTCTAGAGGAATAGAACCAACAAGTTATGTATATACAGAGAAATTTATTTTAAGGAATTGACTCACATCACTGTGGAAGCTTGATAAAACCAAAATCAGCAGGAAATGCCAGTAGGATGGAGACCTGTAGAAAAATTGCAGTTTTAGGCAGTCTATTGGCAGAATTCCCTCTTTGGGAGAGGGGTGAGCCTTTTCCTAATAAGTCCTTCAGTTGATTAGATGAGGTCCACCTACATTAGGAGATTAATCAGCTTTACTCGAAGTCTACTGATTTAAAAGCTAATATCTTCTGAAAACTACCTTCACAAACCAAATATCTAGGTGTCCTGGCCTAGCCAAATTGCCACATAAAATTAACCACTATAGGATCTTGTTCTAGGAGTTTACCTTGAACCCCACAGCAGATGTAAGCTTATATGGTGCTGCAGCTCTGGGCCATATGCCTTCATCATTCATTCACTTCTGTTCTTATTTTGTTCATACCTACTGTTTTAAGCCTACTTTGATGGTTGGTACTTCTGAGACTATGTCCATCTGACCACACCCTTAACCTCACTCTTGACAACATTTGTGCCCTTTTGCAGACTTCTACCTAGTCTATTCTTGGAACCCTCTGATCTACCTTGATTCCAGTCTTCTGGGATCTTCTAGTTTCCTGCACAGTTAACTTTCTCTATGGATCCCTGATCTGAGTCAGGAACTAATAACTCCTATGGGACCATTAGTGTCTTGATAATGTAATCTCTTTCTTTAGTTTTATATATTATCTAGAAGTTATTTGGCTTCTAGAATTCTTTTATTATAAATTTTAGATTCTTTTTGTCTTTACTAACAGTTTTCACAGAATATAGTGTCTAATTTGCCATATATATATATATATATATATATAATTTCTTTTTTGGTCTGAGTTCATTTATTGCAAAACTGCTCTTGTCCTCTTTGTTCTCTCACTAGTATTTTGTGTGGAGGACTAATTATTAAATATACTGCCTTTCTTTTGATAAGTGAATGTGTGTGGTATTTATGACCTGCAGACCAACGTCTTACTTTGCTCTATTATGCCTTTTAATCTCAGGGGCCTGTGGTTTTCAAATGCCACTGTTTTGAATAGCTGTCTGTAGAGTTGTTACCATGGTGCTTGGATCCTGTAAACTAGCCATCCTACCTGATATCATATTCCAGTGAGTGCTGTGCTTGCTGTTCAGCATTTCACATTGCATCTGATTTCCTGGGATTAAATTCCAGATGTTATTTTGTAGCTTGCCATCTGCCTGTTTGGAGTAATTTTCTTTCATAGGTCAGATGTGTGTTCATCAACATTTTCAAATCTCATTTATTAAATCTCCACTTGTTGGTATTTTTTTTTCTCTAATGGTAGAATAATTTATTTTCCTCAGAATAATCTCAGGGTGAAACACATAATTCAAGCTTAAGAACTATATCAAATGATTTCATTGGTAGTATTTTAGTAGCTTGGAATATTAAAGAAAAGATGTACATATTCTGCTTTGAAAGGACAAATTTGAATCAGAAGGCTTTTAGTCTATAAACATAAGAACTTTAAAAAAACACATGAGACATTTTATGGAAACAATAAAATCGGATTCATCTAATAGCTTATTCTGACATTTATTCTTATTTTTCTATGACACATATTAATGTGTAGTTATTCCTTTTGAAAAAGTATATTCATTTCATTTTAAGTGTACTTAGTTTTTCAAATATGATTCCCACAACCTCCTGTGTATTATAAAAAAAATGACTACTAAAACAGTTTCGTTTTGAAGTACAACCCTTGGAATTTTCAGATCAATATCACCTTTTAAGCCTTTAATGCAACCTAATGTATGTCAATCAAATCACAAATGTAGGGTGCTAAGTTAGAAACTACTTGATTTCAGTACAATTACAATAATCTATCAATATTTCAAAACACAAGCTTTTGTTATGAGATTCCATATGGATATTGATTTCAATTTTCTGTGTTAACATGAAAAGCAAATCGTCTCAATTTTAGTTGATCCAAATAGTTTTTAAGGTAGTCGTTTGAAACTTAGAATGCTTTTTCTAAAACAAACAAACACCCAAAAACAGCAAATAAAACTATTGTTATAAATGGCAGGTTCCCAGATTCATAAAATCCTACTCAAAACCATAGTGTCACTGAAAATAATATTCTAATTGTGGCTATTACTTCTTAATTTCCTGAAACCACTCTGAGCCTGGGTACTTTTTTGTATGTGTTTCTCTGGCACATGAATGTGAGTGGGAATGTGAGTTTGGTTATGGTGGATAAACTGTATGTGTGTGGTTAGGGTAGAAGCAAGAGAAAATATTGTTGATTAGTTGTTCAGGTAAGTTGTGGATATGGAAGTTCCATGAATTGGGAAGTGCCTAAGCATCAAGGAATGAACAGAGGAGAGAGTTACGCCTCTAGGGTCTAGTAGCTGGAAATGGATCTAGTAGCTGGAGATGGTGACCCTCTTCTTAGTAGAGAACCTCAGAGGTTCTATAGGATCAATGATGGAGCAGTGGGGTGTGGCACCTGATCAGAGGTCTTGGTGATAGTAGCTATTGGGACACACAGGATCTTTACAACTAAGTGTTTGTGAGCATATAATGTTTGCTAGAATTTTGATGCCAACTTTACATTTTTTAGGATCTGTTTGTATAAGACTTTGAAATTTCCTTTGCTTTTAGAATTAATTTAAATGTAAAGAATGGAGTCAATATTGCTAAGATGTCAAGTCTTCCAACTGTATATATCTAACATATCCCAATGTAAATTGTAAAAAGTAGAAGTAACCAAGTTGTCCTTTAATAGGTAAATGTACACAAAAACTGTGGCACATTTTTGCAATGGACTGTTATTTTGTGATATAGAGAAATGAGCTATTAAGTCTTAAAAAGCCATGGAAGAACATGCATATGACCCACTGAAATAAAGGCAATCTGAAAAGGCAGTTTATATTGATTTCAACTCTTTATAACATTGTAGGAAAGGCAAAACTATAGACACAGTGAAAAGGAGTTGAGAGGAATGATAAAAGGGTGGGTGGGTGGCATTCTTTAGGGCAGTAAAACTATTCTGTATGATATTGTAATAGTCGATGTCTACCATTATACATCTGGCAAATCCTGTAGAACTGTACAACACAATGAGTGAATCCTAATATAAACTGTGGACTTAGTAATAATGTTTCAACATTGGTTCATCAATAATAAATGTACCACACCAATGCAAGATGTTAATAATTAAAGCAACTGCGAGCCAAAGACAGGCAGTTTGTGGGAATTCTGTACTTTCTGATCAATATTTCTGTGAATCTAAAGATGCACTATTAAGAAAAAAAAGCAATAATCAAACTCACAAAAAAAAATGCATCAGTAGAAACATAATGGACTGGGAGTATGCTCAGAGGTAGAGTACATACTGAGCATGCTTGAAGCCTTTGGTTCAGTTCTCAGCACCACCAAAATAAACAAAAAACAAATTCATGCTAATACATTCTTTTCAGTTATTCCCCACTGACTTAATACTTGATTTTAAGCAAATTTGAAATGATATTTATGTAATTCTGGAACTTCCCAGGCATTTAAAATTGACTCTCAGTAGCAAATCTTTTGTTCAAAGAATAACTTCATTGTCCTTCTAAAATTGTTTAAGTTAAACACACACACACACACACACACACAATTTTATTCCAAATACCTGCTCTTTTAAAAAGTTAAACTTCTTGAGAAATACTGCAACATTTCTGTATTTGTACTGGCTTAAATTTTTAAATGGCAATTTTCAACTTAGGTAGGTAGATTTGTAATTCACACTCTTACCTAAATTTCTAAATCAATTAATGCAGAATAAAATAAACTAATCAAAATAGGTAATAAAGTCATGTTTTTAAATTTAATTACTCCTTAAATTTATACTTCAGGATTTTTATGTTATTCTTTTAGAAAATTGATAAATAACAGTTATCAAATGTCTTTGAGGTGGTTGTTACATATGTTAAGTAGAACTATTTCACAGTTTAAAACTTTCCCCAACTTAGCTATCTCTTGTATATTTCAATCCTTCATGATAATAGAAGGTGTGGTATTTCTGGCTCATTCATCAACTCTATTCCATTTGCTCCATTTGTAAAAGGTAAAGAAGTGCAGGCACAGCCATCTACTGGTAAGTCCAACTGTAGTGGAGGTCCATTTCACTCTAGTTTTATTCTTGATCTTTTATTCCAGATATCCACACAACCAATGTAGGACAGAGGAACAAAAAGTTGTCCTGTTGTAAGATTTCATTTATCTTATTAGCATGGTGGGTCATGCTCAGTTTTAGATAAATGGCAGACTTAATTTTTCCCTTTTTTTTTTTTTTAACAGAGTTTGTGAGGGTATTGGAGAATTTATATGAAGATTTGACTTTGGGCATCTTAAATATCTGGTTTGGTGAATCTGTTTTGAAAATCTGTGTCAAAATGTCTTCATTAATATCTTAAGTAAACATATAAGATGCAATAATTTCATTTTTTAAAATTTGGTTTTCACTATATTTTTAAGAACAACTGTTTTTCTTCCTTCTCATGGTAACTCTTCATGTATTTAATGATTATCAATGTGCCATTTTTTCAATGATTAACAATGTTTTTTTCACGTCTCCTTGTATAGTTTATTCCTCTTCCCCTTTTTTTATTGTGGTTCTTATCTCATGTCTTATCACATTTTTTTAGGTCTAGAACACTGAGGGAAAGAAGATTCCTAAACATTTAACTTTATTGTTAAAGTAATACATTGTATATTATTCATTTATTCATTTATTAGATAAATAACAAGTTTCTGTTCTAGATACAGGGTACTGGTGTTAAATGAAGACCCAATTTTTGTCTTCATGGAGCTTATAGTCTAGTAACATATAAGAAAAAAGTTAGATACATAGATGAAATATAATTACAATTACTATTAAATACTGTTAAGAAATATAAAATAGGGTAAGGAGATAGAACTGGAAGTGGGAAGAGTGTTTTGAAAAGAGTAGTCAGAAATGAACTCTCTAAGGAGGTGCAATTTGACCTAAATAAGTAGGGAGCAAGCTGTGGGAGTCTGTATGACAGAAGAGTAATAGCATTAGAGAGAACAGTAAATACAAAAGCCCTTAGCATGAGCATGTTGGGCATTTTTGAGATACAGAAGAAGGCCATTGTACCTAGGACTAACCAAGCTCTGGGGAAAAGCAGTAGGCAATAAAGTTTCATAAGTAAGCAAAGGCAAGATCATGTTAATATAGGAGATTTCCACATTATGGTAAAAACTTTTGAGTTTATTCTAAGTGTAATGGGAAGCAATTGTAAAGTTTTGATCAAAGATGTATTATCTAATTTACGTTTTGGAAAGATTTTCCTGCCTGCTATGTGGTGAAATAACCAGATACAGGAGGTAAGGGCAGAAACTGAGAAACTATTTAAGAGGCTATTTCATTTCTCCAGACAAGAGATAGTGGTCATTTTTTAAGAGGTTGCTCTTTTTCTCTGTTGCATATTTTTTTCCTGTAGCATATGTGTGATGGTTAAGAGCCTGAATTCCATAGTCGGCCTGTCTAGGTTGAAATCCTGATGCTATCCCTTCTAGCTATATGACTTTTAGGCATGATATTCATCCTTCCCATGTTTCATTTACCAATCATTAATAAAATGAGCATGATATTGTACCTCAAATGTTATTGTGAAGATTACATAAATTAATTCACTGGAAGTACTTAGGGTAGTGTCTGACACATGGTAAGCATTCAGTATATATTCTTGATGATACTGATCAGATGTTGTTATTGTGAATTTTCACCAGAGGCTGAAGGTAATGACATAGTGCTTGTGACATTGTTAGTTTCCAGAACCCTGTTTATTAGTGAACAGTAGGACTATCATGGCTACTGATACTTATTGATACTTACTGATACTTAGTGAAGGTCTTACTGAGTCCTAGAATTAAGTCTCTGAATGGTACTTTGTGGAGTTCAAGTTTAAAATTTAAAATTTAGTTATGCCTGTTTTATATATTTTTCAGTAAGTACATATTTCCTGAAGGAGAATTGTGATAGTTTCAAACAAAGTAGAAAGCTGTCTTAAATTAAAAATCACTTTATTTAATCACTTCAATTATTTTAGGTGATTTAGGTCTCAGTGGGTTTTTACTATGTTTTGTGTTCCATGTACTATGTTATTATATACTTGATTTGTCTGCAGATTGAATGGCTTCTGTTTTTCTATTTTTTTTTATTTTACCTGTATCACAATTGTCTTTCTCTCTGTACACACACACACACACACACACACACATGCATGCATGCATGCATACACATGCACATCCTTCACAAATGAACAAACATACCAGCATACAAATTTTTAGACCTTGCCTTTTGACTGCATTCTTGTCAAAAGGCTCAATACTCCCAGAGTGGATGCAGCTGCCTCTCCCTTCTTTTGGGAGATCAGCACTACTCATCACCTCAAATATTGCTTCATGTCTCTGCTCATTATTTGGATATGCAGAGCACTTAAAGATTTGCTATTTTAAATAAACTAGTTATAATGTTTGAAAATCAAATATAGGTTAAAGTAGTTATTTTTTAATCAACTTTTATTTTTTAGTTTATTTTTTTAAATATGAAAAGTTCACACTTTTTATAATTGATGCTTTGGAACTTAGAAAAAGAGCAGTATAAACAGAGGAGTCATATTGCTCTAGGCAGATTTAAAATGGTATCTAGTTATATAACCTATATAAGTCACATGTTTAGACTAATATTTTCATATGTAGAAGGGATAAAACTTATGTTATAACAGCTATAGATTTTAATTTAGCCTAAAATCATACTAGAGATATTTCAATTACAGTTCTCAAAATAATGAAAGAGATATCGGTTGTATATTTAAATATTTTGCGTAATGACATCTGTTTTCCACATGCATGCACTCACATATACACATGCATGTGTGTGCGCACACAACACACGCACACACACAGACACACACGCACATATACATCCCTATTTTGTAGATTACAAAACAGAAGCACACAGTGGTTAAGTAACATGCACAAGCTCACACAGCTAGAGGACCGTGATTCAAACACTAGGCAGTAGTCTCCTGAGCATCTGCTCTGCATGCTAAACTATATTACCTCCCTTCATGACTAACATAACTCATTTTTCTCCCTTAAAATGCTTTGAAAGATATTATGAAGAAATACCTCATCCAGCTGTATAGGAACAATCAACTACATATATTTTTGGAAATAATAAGGGAGTTGTTTTGCTCTATACATAGACTTCTAACAAGTAGAGCAATTGCATAACATGGTCTATCTGTGTAAATTACACTTTTCACGATTCATTTAACTACTTGAATTTGTTATAATTTCCTTTCAACCTGAAGCACATCTGATGCAGATTTACTGGGACATTCACACTCTATTTTGGTTTTAGAAGATGCAGACCTCATTTACAAGTGCATGAACAAGATAGCAATTTGGAATTGCCCTATCCTTTATAGTTTAACTTTTCTTTTTTCCTGGAAAGGAAAATAATGTAAGAAAAATAATACCTATGGTACTATTGTTTTTATTATAACTGATATGCTGCTCATGGTTCAGCTAACCCCTGTTAAGTTTTAAACTGGGAGACTTGATTGAAGATAAGAACCAAGTTATTTAGTATTCCTGAACAAGTTTTCTATGAACTTGTTCATTCCCACTTGGAAATACACATTTTATTCCTTTCCTTTCCCTTCCCTTCTATTCCTTTCCCTTCCCTTTCCTTTTTCCCTTCCTTCCTTCTTTCCTTCCTTCCTCTCTCTCTCTGTCTCTTTTTTTTGTGATCTCTGAAAAGGAACCCATGCACTTTTTTTTTGAAGATTCAAGATATTTTATTAATAGCTACCCAAAACAGTAAGATAACTCAATTAGATTACCAGTACAAAAATCAACATACAAAAATCAGTAGTTTTCATATGTTTAAACAATCTTTTGGAAGATTTAATGGAAGAAAAGATTTCATATACAATATTAACAAAAATATATTAATATTTTTGTCAATAAAAATGTGAGACCTATTAAAAATAAAAATTAAAATACCACCGAAGGCAAAAAAAAAAACCCTTCTACAAATAGAAGGACCATATTATTGTATAAATTAATTTGTAACTTTAACTAAATCTCATGAAAACTTAACAGTTTTAAGCTATATCACCTGAGGCCAAATTCAGTGAAAAAAATAAACACAGAAGTGGGACCAGCACTAAAACACCTTAAGGCATTTAAAAACCCTAAATAATTTAAGAGTATCATATTGGTCTATTAGCAAAACAGAGTGCCCAGAAGTAAGTACACTCAGATACATATAGAAATTGAATGTATAAAGAGGACATCATCTCAAATCACTGGGAAAAAGAAGTAGTCGATAAATGTTATAGGGATAAGTAAAGTAATATTCTGCCTTACCTCATATACCATGATAAATTCCATATGTACCAAAGATATTTTGTAAATAATACAACCATTACACAATAAGACGAAACTTGAAATTTTTTTTCTGTACAAATCTGGAGTTAGCAAGAACTAACTGACCTTTCATAACTCAAAATCTGCAAGTTATAAATTATTTCACTGGTACTTTATGTTACATAAAAATCAATTTTTTATGGAAAGAAGCATCATAAACAAACTTTTAAAACAAGACAATTGAGGGGAGATATTTACAGCTCATATCCCAAAGAGCTTTCATTGCTAACATGTAAATTGACAAAATCATAACCCCTTTGAAACATAGAAAAAGGAAATAAAATTTGCTATTAATAAACAAGATAGTTAACTTTACTCATTAAAAAAGAGAAATGTAAATTAAACTGCAGATTAAAGACCATTTTTTCTCTCTCCATTGGCAAAAATTCTAAGTTAGCTAACATACTATAGTGATAGAAACTCTGAGATAAGAGAGCAAATGCAGGCAATGAATGATCATTCCAATAAACTGTTGAAAGAGCAACTACAGGAAGCAAAAGATCATTTTAACAAAGAGAGAGAGATTCGAAAAAAAAAAAAAAACACCAGAAATTCTTGAAATGAAGGAACAATAAACCAAATAAAAAACTCAATACATAGTTAATTTCTGAGAAGTTACTTCTCAGACATAGACATGCTAATAGACATACTCTATTAGCATGTGATAATCTCAGTAATAGACATGCTAATTAGTTTCATTGTGGTAATCCTTTCACAATGTATACATGTATCAATTATCATGTTATAACCTTAAATGTGCATATTTTTATTCATCAACTGTACATAAGTAAGGTTGGAAAAACCTCAAAAAAAAAAAAAAAAAAAAAAACTCAATACAAAGTATCACCAACAGACTAGATCACTTGGAAGACAGAAACCTCAGACAATGAAGCAAAATATTTCATCTTGAAAATAAAGTTGACCAAACAAGAGAAGATGATAAGAAACCATGAATGGAATCTCCAAGAACTATGGGATATCATGAAAAGACCAAATTTAAGAATTATCAGGATTGAGGAAGATACAAAGAAACAAATCAAGGGAACGAACAACCTATTCAATAAAATAATATCAGAAAATTTCTCAAACCTAAAGAAGAAATGGAAAATCAATACAAGAGACTTACAGAACACCAAATGTACAAAATTAGAACAGATCCACACCAAGGCATGTTATAATGAAAACACCTCACGTTCAAAATAAGATAGAATACTAAAGGCTGTGAGAGAAAAGCATCAGATTGCATATAGGGAAAAATGAATATGGATATCAGCAGATTTCTCAACCTAGACCTTAAAAGCTAGAAGGACCTGAAACCATATTTCAGGCTCTGAAAGAAAATGGATGCCAACCAAGAATCTTACACCCAGCAAAACTAACCTTCAGATTTGAAGGCAAAATAAAATCTTTCCATGATAAACAAAAGTTAAAAGAAAGCCTAATAGAAATAGAAAATAGAAAGCCTGTGCTACAGAACAGTCTCAGCAAAATAGTCCATGAGGAGGAAATGTGAAACAACATGTAGGTCAGCAAAGGGAGGAACTACCCTAAAGGAAAAGCCAATGAAAGGAGAAAACCAAGTCAAGTTAGAAACCAAAAATAAGCCCAAATGACTGGGAATACAAAGCACATCTCAATAATAACCCTGTTAATGCCTAAACTCATCAATCAAAAGACAGACTGGCAGATTGGATTAAAAAGAAAGACCCAACAATATGCTGCCTTTAAGAGACTCATCTCATAGAAAAAGACATCTACAGACTAAAGGTGAAAGAATGGGAAAAAAATCTACCATGCATATGGACTCAGTAAAATAGTGGGGGGTTTCCATCCTTATATCAGTTAAAGTGGACTTCAAACCAAAGTTAGAAGGGACAGAGAAGGACATTTCATACTGCATAAGGGAACCATAAATCAGGATGACATAACAATTGTAAATATTTATGCCCCAAACAATGGCACATTCATGTATGTCAAACAAATCCTTCTCAATTTCAACAATCAAATAGACCACAACACAATAATTCTGGTGACTTTAATACACCGCTGTCAGAATGCATGAGAAAATGCTTTCCCCTCCAGAGTCCCATCAATAGAGTATGTTACCTAACCCATGTACTTTTGAATTAAGTCATGCTGCTTTGATTTGTTTGTGCTTTAGTTCCACCAGTTTCAAAAGTCAAGGTAGTAAAATTGTACTAATCATGTCTTTGAGTTTTTTAAAAATTGAAAAGCAGTTTGATTTTATATTCATTTAGATTAAGTGAGAAATCAACCTGAGATTAGGACTTTTCCAGTCCATACATTTCTTGAGGATTTATGAGATTAAAATCAAAACACCTTTATATTCTTTGATGAGACATGTAGTAATCTGCTTACACTAAAAACAAAAAAAAAAAAAAGAAAGCAAAGAAGTCTACATCTGCAACCTTGATTTTAACAATCTTAAAAATATTAAAATAACTTTTTATTTAAAATAAAAATAAAATTGATAAATATTTGATTACTTAACATATTAATATTTTATATTTAGCTCAAAATTCTTTAAGATTAAGATGACATTAAAGATAAAAATAACAAAGTTCTTTGTTTTACCCCCTTAATCTCATTGCTCTTCCACACTTTGCAGAAGCGACTGTTGTTTATGATTTGGTTATATTCATCTAGTTCAATTTTGCACTTTGCCTCTAGTATTTAGAGAATTTCTATCCTTAAATGGTTAACAAAACTGGAGTAGACACATCATTCATACTTTAAGTCTATCTGTCTTTTTGCCTTAAACTGTCATATTGTTCAGTATTTTAGATCTACCTTATTTTTAACTTATTTCAGTAAGCATTCATAGTTTTTTTCAAATCACTCTTTTATTATAAATTTGAATGATCAGTATTTTATTTGCATCAAATTCCTTCTTCATTACCCAAATTGATTTTTAGTGAGAGTCCACAGTAATAAACTCTCAATCTAAGTAGTCTGAAATTTTTTTATTTCCTTTTCACTCTTTAACAATTTGAATTCCTAGAATGGAATCCTGGGTTTAGAATTCTAGCTGATGGTTAGTTTTCATCAACAATTAGAAGATAAAATTTCATTATCTGGTAGCAGTTGTTGCTGATGAGAAGTCTATTGTCAGTCTAATTATAACTCTAACAATGTCCATTTTCCTTTTGTCCTTGGTGTTATGGAGTTTCATTGCAATGTGCCTATGTATGGATTCATGTGCACATAACCTATATTTGTGTAAATATAAACATATTCACCATTTCTTCAATCTAAGGATTCTTAGGTTATAAGAATCTAAGGATTTCTAGGTTATAAATCCTTTCATTCATTAACAGTTAACTTTCCCTTCTTTGTGCGGCTATTTATTTATTATTTATTTTTACTGTGCTCCTTATCACTATGATTGTTTTCTATTAGAGTCTTGTGTGTCAGGAGTTAAAGTATTCTATAGCTAGTTTTGATTTGACTTTACAGGAACTATAAATACATCCAGATTCCAGACCAGTTTTTTAGTAAAGTTTTCATTTGGAATCCCTATGCCATGAGTGCAGTGTGAACTTGGGCCCCATACTTACCGTATAATTGACAGTGGGATTCTAATTTCTCTTGAATGAGTCTTCTACCCATTGCCTCCAGTAACTTTCTTGCTGATTTTCTGCAATAGTGGAGTGACTGTTTCCAAACCACATTTCAGAATTGCTTTATGCAGGTAATTCAGTTTCCATTTCCCTATATATGTGGGCATGTTATCAGAATTTCCCCTTACATATTTGAATTTTTTTAGTTCTCATCTGTAAAATCCTGATTCTTAATGATGTAGTTTAGCTTTAGGTTTGCTCACCATCCTAAATATGAGTTTTCATTTATGTCACCTAGGAACTTAACCTTTCTTATATTTAAGGTTGATTATGTCTTTTTGTAATATATGTTGTTCATGGTAATAAGATATTTATGATCTTGGCAAAAATTGTTACAATATATGTAAAAATAAAGAATTAATATTCAATATCTGATATTCAATATAGCTATGGGAGACAACTTTCTATCTTACTTTTGGCCCCCTCTTTAATAGGTCAGTAACGGAGCATGTACATTGTAACATTGCTCTCAATTTTGGGATAGTATGATGGACTGACTGAATGAATGGAATGAATCAGTTAATAGAAGGACATTGAAAACAGATGAAGACAATAAATATATATTAAAAGAGGATCCACTCATTTGTCTCATGTTGTACCTAGCTCATCTATATATTGTAAAATGTTTTTTCCTTTATTATTTCATTGACTTTTAAATGCACATGATAAAATATGAGTTACATACTTATTTATTCATCTAACAAATATTTATCAAGTATTAGATTTTGATAAGGTACTATTCTAAGCACTGGGAATACAGCAATAAATAATCTCTCTGGTTTAATAAAGTGATATTCTGTATGTATATGAGATGGGGAGTCATTTAACAGATAAGCAGCATATGTATGTTTCAGGCTTTTATAATGCAATAAATAAAGTTAAAGCAGAGTAACAGTGTGCTATTTACATACGTGAGTAGAGACTTTTTCAAATTGAAGTCATGGTCCCTGTGTGTATCTGTGCAGGCTGCAGGTTCAACAGGATTATACTCAACCTTCTTAAAGAATGAAAAGAGTGGAATGAGTGAGGTCAGACGATGTTATATACAGCTAGATAGTGGCAGAGGATCAGTTTATATAAATTCACTTTGACTTGGAGGGAGATAGAAAGCCTGGAACATTTGAATAGTGGAATGACACAATCTTGGGATTAAAAAAATTTGATAATGTCTGCTTTGTGGGGACAGATTGTAAGAAAACAAGAGTGGAAGTAATTTTAGGGGCAATTTATAGATAGAACAGACAGGATGAAATTAAGAGCTTGGGTTGGATATACGAAAATAGTATAGATAGCTATACTGGATATATAAGATGATAAGTAGAAAATTGGGCCTGGTGATATAATTTGGAAGTTATCAGCATAAATACAGTCATTAAAGACAGGATATTAGAGAAGATCATCTAAGGAATGAGTATAGATAGAAAAGAAAGAGACCTGAAGCTGGGGGTTCTGCCATTGTCTAGAGCTCAGGTAGATGTGAAATGACCAGAAATCGACACTGAGCAAGAGTAGCCCATGAGATAGAAAGAGAATTAGAAGAGAACTAACAACTCTTCAAAGCTGTGAAGGAAATGATGAAAGAATCTAGGGGAGTGATTAACTTGTCAAATATTTCTGATAGATTAGATAAGATGTGGAATGAAAATTGGAGTTTGTGACATGAGAGTCAATGATAACTTCTGCCCAATGACAAAATATAGCCTCATAGAGCATCTGTTTATCTTAAAAATTATTTAACCCTTTACAGCTAAAGATCAGGAGAATGACTTCCCATATGACACTGTCTCTCGGTGTCAGAATATATAGCGTGATTCCAAATAATGAGATTTTTAAAGAGACATGTCAGAATTGATGAGTTCATACTATTACCTTGAATGTCTGTACTCTATTCCCTGTTCTCTGGCAAGTCATTTCTGTGACTCCTACTTCAGAATTGGTTTAAGAACTGTATTACTAATTGCGCATGGAAAAGACCAATGTTACATATAATTGGTAGTTCTAGTTCTGCTTTGGTTTCTGGTAGCTGCTCTTTTAGAATAACATTTACCTTTGGGAAAAAAATCAAACCTACCCTCAAGAAGAGTGTGGCTTGCCATTTTTTATATAATTCAGAATAAAAGGTGTAAGCTCAGAAGAAGGGTATATACAACAGATTTCATCAACAGTATTACCAATGGAATAAAGTTTTACTCCTCCAAGAAAAGAAGGCTATCCTTATTTATGTAAAACATTCTGGTGTTGATATAAATACTGGAGGTAAAAACATAATAGTTTACTATCTTACATTTCCTTAATATACTTTTATTCTTTCAGTGATTCTATTTATTATCTTTTGGGAGATTAATTTTCATTCTATATTTTTGTCAGAGGGACTGAATTATCAATAACAATCTACATATAATCCCAATTAGGACCTAAATGGCCAACAGATTTTAAAGAGTAAACCAACTCTGTGAACTATTTATTCTTGTTCCAAAAGGAATTTGGAAATTGAGGGTCTATGCTCTTATTAGAGTTCTCAGAGAAGTGGTGATAATTTAATTGCAAAGAGTATCATTATTCAATGAAAATTAAGTGACTTTAATAACTATATTGATTATAAGATTCATTTTTATATTCTCTTTTTAAAGTACCATGGTAAAACCAACATTTATCAGTCTGTTAGTCAGTCTTCTATTACTGTAACAAATACCCTAGATAATCAACTTAAAAAGAGGAAAGGTTTAGGTTTGCTCACAGATTAAGAAGTCCTAGTTCATGGTCAGTTGGCCTTATTGCTTTTGACCTAAGCAATAAGGCAATGTATCATAGCAGGGAGCTCATGGTGGAGCAACTTACTGGTGCTTAGGAAGCAAAGAAAGAGAAAGATTAGGGGACAGGGTTCCAATATTTCCTTCAAGGGCCCACAACCTCCTTCCACTAGACCTCACCTTCTAAAGGTTCCACTGCCTTTCAATAGCACCATGGGTTGAGGATAATCCTTTAACATGTGGGTTTTTGAGGGACATTCAAGATCTGAATTATACTATTTTTAATGAAGAAAAGTACTTAAAAGTAGACAAAAATTACTAATGATTCCACTGTCAGACATTAGAGTAGATAACAAAAAAAATTCTGTAAAAGATTAATTGAATTAAAAGCAAATGATCTATATACACAATCAAAAAAGTATAAAGTAAAAGATTTCTTTCTTTTCTTCTTTACATGTATAAAGCTTGCATATATATCCTCATATATACATACAAGAGACAGGAATATAAGAAGTGGGATCATTATACACACACACCACACACACACACACACACACACATATACACACACATGCATAATATGTCTCTGCACCTTTTTTAACCCTAGCCTTTTTGAGATATTTCATTGTATAGCAATATATATGGCTATAAACATTAGTTTTACATGTTGCATCTGTGATTGTGCTATCATTTATTGTGTTGGACAATTTTAGGGTGTTTCCAGTTCTTTACTATTAAATAGTTATATAATGAAAATTTTATAGCTGTATCTTAGTATTCACTAGAAAGTGTAAGGGAAATTCTTATTGGTGGAGTGAAGGTGCTGAATGGCATCAAATTGAAATGGATGACATCATGCTAAGTGAAGTAAGCCAGACTCAGAAGTCAAGGGTTGAGTGTTTTCTCTCATATGTAGAAACAAGACCAAAATAAGGGAAAGATGGGGGGACAGGATATGATAAAGGTATAGGGAAGATCAGTGAAGTAATCAATGGAGTAGAAGAAGGAGATTAAGAGGCAGGAAAGTGGAAAGGGGAAGGGGAGGAAATGTGGATTCAATAAACAAATTATGTTTTGTGCATATATAAATATAGGAACTTTCACCTATATGTAATCTATAGAAAGTACTGATCAAAATAAATGAGTGCAAGGAAGATCAGTAGAATTGAGAAAGGTGAATAAGGGGAGGAGGAATAGAAGAGAAAGGAGGGCATTGGGACTAGAATGGAATAAATCAATTCCATGCATGTATGATTTTTGTCAAATGAACGCAACTTCTATGTATACCATGATTCTGTAATTTAAAAATAAGAAAATGGTTGCATCTCTTTATAGTCACAACAATGGAATATGAGAATTCTTGGTTTTTTTTTTCTTCCTTACTTGTGTGCCTATTGTATAACTTTTTCAATTTTCAAACATGATAAATGAAAGTCATATACATATGACTTTTTCCTTTTATCCAATTTATCTATTTTTGTTGCTGTCATTCATGCTTTTGGAATCATGTCCAAAATCTATTGCCAAATTCAAAGTGTGCTAGTCAGCTTTCAAGTACTATCACACAATACCTGAGATAATCAACTTATACAGTGGAAAGTTTTATTTTTGCTCACAGTTTTGGAGGTTTCAGTATGTGGTCAGACAGACACATTGCTTTTGAGCCTGTGATGAGGTGATATATCATGATGGGGAACTCTCAGCAAAGTTAAGCCATTTACTTCATAGTTGGGATGATAGTGAGAAAGGAAGAGGAAGAGACTGGGGTCTCACAATTCTTTTTGAGGACATACCCTTGATATGTAAACATTGCACTAGGCTCTGCCTCTTAAAGGTTCCATGACCTCTCAATAGCAACCCACTTTGGGTACTTAGCCTTTAATGCGGGAACCTTTGGGAAACATTCTAAATCCAAACTATAGAACAAAGTCATAAAGATTTCCATTTATGCTTACTTTTAAACGTTTTATAATTTTGGTTCTTATTTTCTATCTTTGATCCAGTTTGAGTTGTTTTGTATACATTGCAAAGTAGGGGTTCAGTTTCATTCTTGTGCATATGGATAGCCAGTTTGCCCAATATCATTTATTAAAAAGAATTTTTCCCCTATTAAATGGTTTTGACACCCTTGACAAAAATTGATTGATCAAATATGTTTGGACTTCCTTCTGGACTCTATTCTGTCCCATTGGTCCATATATTGATCTGGTATGTATTGCTTTTTGATTTGCATTTCTTTTTTGGGGAATGAGATTGATCATATTTCATGTTTTCTTACTATTTGTTTTTGCCATAGTCTTCTCATTCATAGCTTTCCCTATTCTTAAGTGGATTAGTAGATGTTTTTTCTTGATTTGTGCATTACAGAAGTTAGTCTTTTATCATAGCCAATGGAAATATTTTTTTGTTTGTTTTTCACTCTTTATGGTCCCTTTAATGCAGTAGAATTATTTTTTTAGATCATTGTGGGTTTTTTTTTTGTTGTTGTTGTTCTGACTTCAGGTTGTTTGTACTGCCTTTCTTGTGTAAAGAATATAAATAAATTGCTTCTAGAACTTTTATGATTTCATTTCATCCTTGGAAGTTCCTTTTTTTTGTTCTAAAGGTGACACATCTCCTTTTTAATATTTTTTAAACCAAATGTGTTTCTATAAAAAGTTAATTATTTTCTCTTTTCTTACCATTCCCTTAGTTTCTTTTTCCTGTGAGGTAGTTGCATTTAATTCCCTAATGGGTTCTTTTTCACACCTGGATCCATGCTAATACCAACATATTCACAAGATTTTTGACTTTTACATTAGTACGTGTGTGGGTATTTAGAGGAATGAGAGGCCTTTTGAACCAGAATCCTGATACATATATTTAAAATGCAGTATAAGATAGTTCATAAAACCTGACAATTTATTCTATTCAGAAAAGAAATTATTGTGGATAGTGATCAACTTTAAAATTTTATTTGCAGTCTTTTAGTCTCTTTTTCTTATAGAAATAAAATGAATGGTTGTAAATAATTATTTTATTACCTTATCCCTACTTCAACAGAAGGCTTACATCATTGGCTTATTAATTCTATCTTTAAAAGAGATTGTTACAGGGGGAAGGAAAGATAATAGAATGAGATAAACATCATTACCCTATGTACATATATGATTACACAAACAGTGTGACTCCATTTTATGTACAACCAGAGAAATGAAAGTTGTACCCCATTTGTGTACAATGAATCAAAATAAAGAGAGAAAGAGAGAGATTGTTATTAGCCTGGCTCGGTGGTACACGCTGGTAATCCCAGCAGCTCAGGAACCTGAGGCAGGAGAATCACAAGTTCAAAGCAGCGTTGACAATTTAGCTGAGGCCCTAAGCAACTTAGTGAGACCCTGTCTGTAAATAAAATATAAAAAAGGGGTAAGTGCCCCCTGGATTCAATCCCTGATTCAAAAAAAAAAAAGAGAGAGAAAGAAAGAGAAAGATTGTTATTTATGACACCTTACTTTTTACATTTTATTTCACTTGAGACATACATTACAATTGATGATGTTTAAGAATGTTTTTTCTGTTTTTGCAATTGTTAATGAAAAGTAAATGTGACAATTGACATTCAGTGGAGAGTATAGTAATATGAAATTTAAGTTCTCCATGCTGAAAGAAAAATAAATTCACAAAGCATTTGAAATTACAGAGAATTTGTATTGGAAAAGTAAAGGTACTTTTAGTTGAGAATCTAAATGGTTCTTTTGGTTTCTTTTCATTCTGAGTTAGGGAGTATTGTTAAATTTTTTTTGAATATAGCCAGTCCCTACTTACAGACCAAGGAGCAGAGGTGCTGACACCAAGAACTGCAGTGATCAGGATGAGATACCTGAGGAAAGAGATTTGCAATACATGCTGACAATACACATGAGGCTTGATGTAAGTTAAATGACTCTCCTAATTTTCTTCTCATCAATCAGGATACTTAGGGCTTAAAATTCTCATTTGACTACCTCAGACTTGAGCCATGTAAATTAGTCATTGTGTTGCTCTCCATGAAGTTCAGATTTACTCTGCCCTGTGAAGATTGGTGTCAGCATAGCATAACTAATGTGAATGGAAACTTCTTTTAAGATCTTATGGTGTGTGTGTGTGTGTGTGTGTGTGTGTGTGTGTGCGTGCATGTGCACATGCACGTTTTAATTCTGTCCTTCACCATGCCATCTTCATCTCAGTGTTTCTTACTTTTCCCTTATCTCATTTTTCCACTTATTTGACACTCTTCTTGACTTTTAATGAAATTGTTTTTTCCTATTATACCTGTAGCCTTTTTCTTGAATGTATTTCTTAAGCTTAAAAAAAATGGTAAAAACCTACTTATAATTGCATTGCTGTGTTTTGTAAGGATAAATTCAGAATTCCATGACCAAAAATATAACTGACAAGGTACACAAAATAAGGTAGTTGGTGATTATTCATGGAATGTGGTGGTGATATGTAAAAAAGAAAATAATATAACTCTTGTTTATAATTTTGCCATTTGTAATATACACAAAGAGGCAAAACTGAATGATTTGAGTTTCACAAATTTTTCCTCTCCCATATTCTGTTGAAGATCTAATAACACTGAATTCGGGAAAAAGGAGCATCTGGAAATTGGAAAAAAAGAGAAGCAAGGAGCCCAAAATATACCCAACAGATTGGATCATCAACCACCAAATGACCCAAGAGTTGGCTGAATGTATTTCTAATGAGACATATTTATTTTTGTTGAATTTGTGGGGATTAGAAAGTTATTTTATATGTACATACATTTTAATAATTTTGGTAGATGTGTAAATTTCTCCTAGTTTTATCATTTGCTTCCATATAAACAATGATATGAAATTTTTCATTCTTCTTTATGACTGAGTAATATTCCATTGTCTATATATTTTTTTACCCATTCGTCAACTGAAGGGCATCTAGGTTGGTTCCACAATCTAGCTATTGTGAATTGAGCTGCTATGAACATTGATGTGACTGTATCACTGTAGTATGCTGATTTTAAGTCCTTTGGGTATAAACCAAGGAGTGGGATAGCTGGGTCAAATGATGGTTCCATTCCAAGTTTTCTGAGGAATCTCCATACCGCTTTCCAGAGTGGCTGCATCAATTTGCAACTCCATCAGCAATATATTGAGTGTGCTTTTTCTCCCACATCTGTGCCAACACTTATTATTGCTTGTGTTCTTGATAGTAGCCATTCTAATTGGAGTGAGATGAAATCTTAGGGTGGTTTTAATTTGCATTTATCTAATTATTAGGGATGATGAGCACTTTTTCATATATTCGTTGATCACCTGTATATCTTCTTTTGTGAAGTGTCTGCCCAGTTTCTTAGCCCATTTATTGATTGGGTTCTTTGTATTTTGGGTGTAAAATTTTTTAAGTTCTTTATAAACTTTGGAGATTAGTGCTCTGTCTGAAGTGTGTGTGGAAAAAATTTTCTCCCACTCTGTAGGCTCTCTCTTCACATTGCTGGTAAATGGATGAAGTTGGAAAATATCATGCTAAGTGAAATAGGCCAAGGCCCAAAAACCAAAGGCCTAATGTTTTCTCTGATAAGTGCATGACAATATATAACAAGGGGGGGAGCAGGGGGGAAGAGAAGAATGAGGGAACTTTGGATGATATAGAGGAAAATGGGGTGGGAGGGGGTGAGGGACAGAAAGATAGTAGAATGAAACAGACAGTATTACCCTATGTATATGTATGATTACATGAATGGTGTGAATCTACCTTGTGTACAGTCATAGAAATGAAAAGTTGTACCCCATTTGTGTACAATGAATCAAAATGCAATCTGTAAAAGAAATATTTTAATTAAAAAATTCATAGTAAAAAAAAGAAATTTATTTTTTAAAAGAAAATATATCGACAGCTGAAAGGTTGGTACTAGGGTTCAAGTTACGAATGAAAAGATTATCTGTGATCACTGAATCTTAGCAGAATATATCTCTGTTTGAATTTGTTTCTGTGAAGTACTATTTTCTTAAGTTCAGGAATCCTGCAAAAGGCTGGGGTATAGCTCAGTGAGAGAGTACTTTCCTAGCATGCATGAGCTCTGGGTTCCCATTCTCAGCAACACACACACACACACACACACACACACACACACACTCCTACCCCTTCATCTACTTGCTACACAGCAGTACCACATTTTTGCTCTGCTTATTTACCAATAGTTGTTAGCATATTATAAGGCAAAGTATGTCAAGTGTGAAATTACTAACCATATACTTTCTAATTCCAACCTTGTTGCTGACTTTGTAGACCACTGGATAAGTCATTTATTCTCTTTGTAATTCAGATTTTATTCAAAAAGGTTTGATTCCACTCATTATTGTAAATAAGGTTTTATTGGAAAACAGATTTTAAAAAGGGGGAGGATTCACTCTACCTCAAAACTGATGAATCAAATCAGCTGTGGAATATATGCATTCATCCAGTCAGAAAACATTAATAAAGCTGAAGTTTATTATGTTCTCTTTTCCTACTACATCCTAGAGCTAAGACTTTGCAAATATATCATAAGAAGAATTTATGTTTTTCCTGGTACTGCCAGTTGAATGACTGAATGAAAGATGGGAAATGGTAAAACATGCTAGAATTTCTGTCTTGTTATGCAAATTGTAGTCTCACTTTTCCTATTTGTCTTATCTATAAACCAGCCTCTTCTTATTTTTAAATGCCAACGGTCTTAAGATAGGTGAATGGACTGATGTTACTAATCTCTACATGCCTGGTGGACTTGCTGTTTTTCAGAGCTGGTTATTTAAAGCAAATCTGAAAGGACTCCCTCCTATGATAGTTGAGGATGACAACATCAGTGTCACTGCTTGTATACTAAAGTATGAAAGGAGTGTGAATAAGAGAAGAAAAATTAAATTGTGCAGGGAGGCAGTTCATCAGAGAACTTGCAACTACCAAGCAAGCACCAAAATGCAAAGTGTTGGCCAGCTTTTCAGGTCTGGCAAAGAACTTCTTATATAATCTGGATCTGTAGTTTCCTAGAATGAACTTGCATTTTCTGTTTTACTATTACACCTCTGAAATTATCTTGGTAGAGAATATCACTATTTAATAATAAACAGTATAATGTATCTAATCACAAATATATTTGGAGTATTTAGAGATCTAGGTTTATTATGTCTTCTCTGTTTTGATCCTGTTTTTTAGGCAAATTTTGTTGGATGTATTGACTGATCACTGCAGAAGAATCAAGAGACTTTATTTCATTTATTTATTTTGTCCTTAACATGTATTAATAGTACATATTAGTGGAGTTCAGTGTGATATTTCTATACATGAATGCAGCATAAAGATACTTTAATTTCACTAGTCTATTTGTCAACTTTGATCTCACTGCTTTTTAGTTTCATGCCATCCCTTTTCTTCTTAAAAGGAATAAACATATAATTGAGTTGATTGGAAAAATCCTAGGTATTTTAAAGACCAACTTCCTGCTGAGGAATTTATTTCTATAATTCTGTGTTCTGAGGTGCTGATGGTAATTTAGATGCCCTACTTTCTATCCAAGGAATGTCTGGTCATCTTGGGACAAAGACTTATGATGCTAAACTGTCAAAGGAGCCAAGAGAACAATTACTGTTATACAACATTAAAGAAGCTTAATATTATAAAAAGGAAAGGTGTTTAATTTCCAAAATGATTTTTTGTAAAACAGAATCTGTTGATTGGAAGATTTGGGAAGACAATGTGTTTTAGAAATTAAGAGAAAAGTCTGACATTAGACTGCCTTGGGTTTAAATTTACATTTCCTTATAATTTATTTGCTTATGTGATCTTGCCCTTGTCTGGCTGACTAAGCTTTAGTCCCTTCTTTTTTTTTTTAAACTGGATTTCTATGAGATTCAAGTGTTGTTATACCTAGGAAGTGTTCAATGTAAAACCTGTCATGTTGTGAGTTTGAATACATGGCTGTTCAGACCACTAGTATTTAAAGTATTCAGACATAGTGTGTTTCACATTTTGTTATGTAGTTTCTGGGTAATTTTTGTGAAGAGTTTTAACTCATATGGTTTCTGCTTGCAAATTTACTATAGTAATGCCACTGAAAATATTTGAGTCAATATATAAATGTAATGGACTCAGCTTATAACCAAGTGTTTAAGTATTTTTGGAATGCATATAGCAAATCTTGTAATATATATTTTTCGTTCTGATGAATATTTTTCCATTTGAGGCATTTCCGTCAGGATACCGAATTTTTATCAAAAAGCATGTAGAAATGGGTTTGGAATCATAGACTGGCAATTCCGAAATCATAAACATGCTGGCAGCATAATTAAACTTTTAAATGGAAAACTTTTATTGAACTGAAATGGCCAGGAGAAATGATAAAAATATTTCCTTGATGGAATTTTTACCTTATAATTTGTCTGTGTACCTTTATATTGATATTCTTGATTTGTGTAGAGAGCAGGCAGTTGTGCAGTACATACACACACATGTATTCCCGCCACCACCCCTTAATGCTGAGTATCAAACCCAGGGCCTTGTGCATACTGGGTAAGTGATCTACCACTGAGCTATACCCCTAACCCTCATTATCTTTTTAAAAATGTTTTTATTAGTACATTATAGTTATACATAATAGTAGGGTTCATTTCGACATAATCATATATGCATGGAATTTAATTTATTCAATTTTAGTGCCCAGTGCTTCTTTTTTCCATCCCCTCCTCTATTCTCCTTGCTCTATTCTACTAGTCTTCCTTCTATTTATTTATTTTTTTTAAAAATTGGCACTCTGTGTATTTACATAAAGGTGAAATTCAGTGTGGTATATTCATATATATATATATAGCATAATTTTGTTAGTTTCATTTTGCAGGTCCTTCCTTTTACCATCCCTCTTCCCTCTACCTCAATTATCTTCCTCTACTTCATTGACCTTCCCTCTATTTTTGTGAAATCTCTCCCCTCCCCAACTTTTCTCCCTTAGTTAGCTTTGGCATATGAGAGAATTCAACCCTTGACTTATTTCACTTAGCATGATGTTCTCCAGTTTCATCCATTTACCAGCAAATGCAATAATTTCATTCTTCTTTAGGACCAGGACTCCATTGTCTATATATACCACATTTTCTTTATCCATTCATCTGTTGAGAGACACCTGGGCTGGTTTCATATCCTGGCTATTGTGAATTGTACTGCTACAAACATTGATGTGTTTGTATCAATATGTTATGCTAAATTTAGTTATTTTGGATAAATACAAAGGAGTGGGATAACTGAGTCATATAGTAGTTCCATTCCTAATATTTTGAGGAAACTCCAGACTGCTTTTCAAAATAGTTTGCTACTTTGCAGCCCTACTAACAATGTATAAGAGAACCTTTTTATTCCACATCTTTATGAGAAATTGTTATTTGTATTCTTAATGATTGCTGTTCTAGTTGAAGCAAGATGAAATCTCATTGTAGTTTTGATTTGCATTTGCCAGATTACAAGGGATGTTGAACATTTTTTCCATATATTTTCATTTATATTTCTTCTTTTGAGAATTATCTGTCTAGTCTTTTGCCTGTTTATTGATTGGATTATTTGTGTGTGTGTGTTAAACTTTTTGAATTCTTTTTTATTATTATTATTGTATACAAATGGGATACATATTGTTTCTCTATTTGTACATGGAGTCAAGGCATACCATTTGTGTAATCATACGTTTACATAGGGCAATGATGTTTGATTCATTCTGTTATTTTTTCCCTTCCCCCCCACCACTCCCAACCCTCTTTTCCCTCTATACAGTCCTTCTTTCCTTCATTCTTACCACACTCCTTATCCCTAACCCTAAACCTAACCCTAAACCTAATGCTAACCCCTACCACCCTCCATTATATGTCCTCATTCACTTATCAGCGAGATCATTCGTCCTTTAGTTTCTTGAGATTGGCTTATCTCACTTAGCATGATATTCTCCAATTTCATCCATTTGCCTGAAAATGCCATAATTTTCTCATTCTTCTTTGCAGAGTAATATTCCATTGTATATATATATGCCACAGTTTCTTTATCCATTCATCAACTGAAGGGCATCTAGGTTGGTTCCACAATCTGGCTATGGTGAATTGAGCAGCAATGAACATTGATGTGGCTGTATCTCTGTACTATGCTGATTTTAAGTCCTTTGGGTATAGGCCAAGGAGTGGGATAGCTGGGTCAAATGGTGTTTCCATTCCAAGCTTTCTGAGGAATCTCCATACTGCTTTCCAGAGTGGCTGCACTAATTTGCAACCCCACCAGCAATGTATGGAGTGTTCCTTTTTCACCACATCCTCGCCAACACCTATTGTTGCTTGTGTTCTTGATAATCGCCATTCTAATTGGGCTGAGATGAAATCTTAGGGTAGTTTTGATTTGCATTTCCCTTATTACTAGGGATGTTGACCATTTTTTCATATATCTATTGATTGCTTGTACATCTTCTGTGAAGTGTCTGTTCATTTCCTTAGTCCATTTGTTGATTGGATTATTTGTATTCTTGGTGTAGAGTTTTTTGAGTTCTTTATAGATTCTGGAAATTAGCGCTCTATCTGAAGTATGGTTGGCAAAGATATTCTCCCACTCTGTAGGCTCTCTCTTCACATTGCTGATAGTTTCCTTTGCTGAGAGAAAGCTTTTTAGTTTGAATCTATCCCAGTTGTTGATTCTTGGTTTTATTTCTTGTGCTATGGGAGTCCTGTTAAGGAAGTCTGATCCTAAGCCAACAAGTGGAAGATTTGGACCTACTTTTTCTTCTATAAGATGCAGGGTCTCTGGTCTGATTCCGAGGTCTTTGATCCATTTTGAGTTGAGTTTTGGTAGGGTGAGAGATAGGGGTTTAATTTCATCCTGTTGCATATGGTTTTCCAGTTTTCCCAGCACCATTTGTTGAAGAGGCTATCTTTTCTCCATTGCATATTTTTGGCCCCTTTGTCTGTATGAGAAAATTGTATTTATTTGGGTTTGTGTCCATGTCCTCTATTCTGTACCATTGATCTACCTGTCTATTTTGGTACCAATACCATGCCATTTTTGTTACTATTGCTTTGTAGTAGAGTTGAAGATCTGGTATTGCAATACCCTCTGCTTCGCTCTTGCTACTGAGGATTGCTTTAGCTATTCTAGGTTTTTTATTCTTCCAGATGAATTTCATAATTGCTCTATTTCTGCAAGGTACATCATTGGGATTTTAATTGGAATTTCATTGAATCTGTATAGCACTTTAGGTAGTATAGCCATTTTGACAATATTAATTCTGCCTATCCAGGAACATGGGAGATCTTTCCATCTTCTAAGGTTTTCTTTAATTTCTTTCTTTAGTGTTCTATAGTTCTCATTGTAGAGGTCTTTCACCTCTTTTGTGAGATTGATTCCCAAGTATTTTATTTTTTTCTATGCTATTGTGAATGGGGTAGTTTTCCTAATTTCTCTTTCTGAAGATTCATCACTTATGTATAAAAAAGCCTTAGATTTATGAGCATTGATCTTGTAACCTGCTACTTTACTGAATTCACTTATGAGTTCTAAAAGTTTTCTGATGGAATTTCCAGGTTCCTCTAAATATATAATCATGTCATCAGCGAACACGGATAGTTTGAGTTCTTCTTTTCCAATTTGTATCCCTTTAATTTCTTTGGTTTGTCTAATTGCTCTGGCTAGAGTCTCAAGGACGATGTTGAATAGAAGCGGTGAAAGAGGGCATCCCTGCCTTGTTCCAGTATTTAGGGGAAACGCTTTCAGTTTTTCACCATTTAGAATGATATTGACCATGGGCTTAGCGTAGATGGCCTTTACAATGTTAAGGAATGTTCCCACTACCCCAATTTTTTCTAGTGTTTTGAGCATGAAGGGATGCTGTATTTTATCAAATGCTTTTTCTGCATCTTTTGAAATAATCATGTGATTCTTAACTTTTAATCTGTTGATATGGTGAATGACATATATTGATTTCCGAATGTTGAACCAACCTTGCATCCCTGGGATAAAACCCACTTGATCGTGGTGCACTATCTTTTTAATATATATTTGTATGCGATTTGCTAAAATTTTGTTTAGAATTTTTGCGTCGATGTTCATTAAGGATATTGGTCTGAAATTTTCTTTCCTCGATGTGTCTCTGTCTGATTTAGGTATCAGGGTGATATTGGCTTCATAGAATGAGTTCGGGAGGGTTCCCTCCTCTTCTATTTCATGGGATACTTTGAGGAGTATTGGAATGAGCTCTTCTTTAAAGGTTTTGTAGAACTCGGCTGAGAACCCATCTGGTCCCGGACTTTTCTTTGTTGGTAGGCTTTTGATGACCTCTTCTATTTCATTGCTTGAAATTGGTTTATTTAAGTTGTGTATGTCCTCCTCGTTCAGTTTAGGTAATTCATATGTCTCTAGAAACTTGTTGATGTCTTCGAGGTTTTCTGTTTTGTTGGAGTATAGATTTTCGAAATAGCTTCTAATTATGTTTTGTATTTCAGTCGTGTCTGTTGTGATGTTTCCTTGTTCATTCCGAATTTTAGTAATTTGAGTTTTCTCCCTCTTTCTCTTTGTTAGTGTGGCTAAGGGTTTATCAATTTTGTTTATTTTTTCAAAGAACCAACTAATTATTTTGTTAATTTTTCCAATTGTTTCTTTTGTTTCAATTTCGTTGATTTCGGCTCTGATTTTAACTATTTCCTGTCTTCTACTACTTTTGGTATTGGTCTGCTCTTCTTTTTCTAGTGCTTTGAGCTGTAGTGTTAAGTCATTTATTTGTTGATTTCTACTTCTTTTTTTGAATGCGCCCCATGAAATAAATCTTCCTCTAAGTACTGCTTTCATAGTGTCCCAGAGATTTTGATATGATGTGTCTTTGTTCTCGTTTACTTCTAAGAATTTTTTTATTTCCCTCCTGATGTCTTCTGTTATCCATTCATCATATAATAGTGTATTATTTAGTCTCCAGGTATTGGAGAAGTTTCTGTTTTTTATTCTGTCATTTATTTCTAATTTCAATCCATTATGATCTGATAGAGTACAAGGTAGTATCTCTATCTTCTTGTATTTGCTAACAGTAGCTTTGTGGCATAAAATATGGTCTATTTAGAGAAGGATCCATGTGCTGCTGAGAAGAAAGTGTATTCGTTCTTTGTTGGATGGTATATTCTATATATGTCCGTTAAGTCTAAGTTGTTGATTGTGTTATTGAGATCTATGGTTTCTGTATTCAATTTTTGTTTGGACGATCTATCCAGTGGTGAGAGAGGTGTGTTAAAATCGCCTAGTATGATTGTGTTGTGGTCTATTTGATTTCTGGAATTGAGAAGGATTTGTTTGACGTACGTGGATGAGCCAATGTTCGGGGCATAGATATTTATGATTGTTATGTCTTGCTGATTTATGCTTCCCTTAAGCAGCATGTAATGTCCTTCTTTATCCCTTCTGACTAGTTTTGGCTTAACGTCCACATTATCTGAAATGAGGATGGATACTCCAGCTTTTTCGCTGTGTCCGTGTGCATGGTATGTTTTTCCCCATCCTTTCACCTTTAGTCTATGGGTATCTCTTTCTATGAGATGAGTCTCTTGCAGGCAGCATATTGTTGGATTTTTCTTTTTAATCCAATCTGCCAGTCTATGTCTTTTGATTGATGAGTTCAGGCCATTAACATTAAGGGTTATTATTGTGATATGATTTGTATTCCCAGTCATTTGACTCATTTTTGTTTTTTGACATGATTTGGTTTCTCCTTTATTTGGCTATTCCTTTAGGCTAGTGCCTCCTGTTGCTGATTTGCATCGTTGTTTTTCATCTTTTCCTCATGGAATATTTGCTGAGAATGTTCTGTAATGCTGGCTTTCTTTTTGTAAATTCCTTTAGCTTTTGTTTATCATGGAAGGATCTTATTTCATCATCAAATTTGAAGGTAAGTTTTGCTGGGTATAAGATTCTTGGTTGGCATCCATTTTCTTTCAGAGCTTGGTAAATGTTGTTCCAGGCCTTTCTAGCTTTTAGGGTCTGGATTGAAAAATCTGCTGATATCCGTATTGGTTTCCCCCTGAATGTAATTTGATTCTTTTCTCTCGCAGCCTTTAAATTTTGTCTTTATTTTGTATGTTAGGTATTTTCATAATAATGTGCCTTGGTGTGGGTCTGTTGTAATTTTGTATATTTGGAGTTCTATATGCCTCTTGTACTTGGTTTTCCATTTCATTCTTCAGATTTGGGAAATTTTCTGATATTATTTCATTGAATAAATTGTTCATTCCTTTGGTTTGTTTCTCTAAGCCTTCCTCAATCCCAATAATTCTTAAATTTGGCTTTTTCATCATATCCCATAATTCTTGTACATTCTGTTCATGATTTCTTACCATCTTCTCTGTTTGGCCAACTTTGTTTTCAAGATTAAATAATTTGTCTTCAATGTCTGAGGTTTTGTCTTCCACGTGTTCTATCCTATTGGTTATGCTTTCTATGGAGTTTTTAACTTGGTTTATTGTTTCCTTCATTTCAAGTATTTCAGTTTGTTTTTTTTCAGTATCTCTAACTCTTTATTGAAATGATCTCTTGCTTCCCGTATTTGGTCTTTTAACTGTTGATTGGTGCGATCATTTAATGCCTGCATTTGCTCTTTCATCTCCTCCTTCAATGCCTACATTTGCTCTTTCATCTCCTCATTTGCTTCCCTGATTGTTTTAATTATGTACATTCTGAACTCCCTTTCTGACATTTCTTCTGCTGTGCTGTCATTGGGTTTTATTGATGTAGTATCTAGGTTGTTTGGGACATTTTCTTCCCTTGTTTTCTCATATTGGTCAGCTGTCAGTGGGACCCTGAGGTATTGCAGATTTCCTCTATTGGCTTATAGTGTCCCTATAGATTTCCAGTGTATCACCTCCCAGCCTTCAGTAGCCTGAAGTCTTGGAGGAACTTGATAATGCAGTGCTTCCGAAGAAAGCTGCCCCTAGCCCACTACTGGTTCCAGGGCTTGGAGCTGGCTCTGTGCGGAAAGGCTCTCACTAGGGGCCTGCACTGTGCAGCTGGCCATGTGGGAGGAGTCCACCGCCAGAGTGTGGAAGGCTACCTGGGGAAGACTCTAGCTGCCCTGCCCTGCTCTGATAAGCCACCCCTATCTGTGCCTGCCGCCGAGGCCAAGTTTCGCCCAGTGGGGGAGACTCACCCCGTGGCTCTATTTTTGTCCAAGTCTCTCAATGCTTCCCCTTCTTGAATCCTGGGTTCTGGAGTGACTGGAGATGCAGTCACCCTCTAGGCCGCCATCTTGGATCGCCCCGTGGAAAGAGCCTGCGGCCGGAGTGGGCAGAGCCGCCTGGAGAAGTCTCTGGCTGCCCTGCCCTGATCCCAGAGGCTGCTTGCGGATTGAAGCTCTCTGTTGGCTCGGGGACTTGTGGCTGGCTATATGTAGAAAGGCTGTCACTGGGCGGTCTGTTCTGAGAAGCTAGCCTTGAAAGGCGCCTCCCACCTCAGGGGGCCGGGCTGCTTGTGTAAGTCTCTGGCTGCCCTGTCCTGGTCCCTGAAGCCGCTTGCAGGCCGGAGTACTCCGCGCTGGCTCCGGGACTTGGAGCTTGTTCTAATCAGAAAGGCTCTCAGTAGGGGGCCTGCTCCGAGAACCTGGAGAAGCTGGCTGTGTGGGCGGGGCCCAGTGCCGGAGTGCGCAGGGCTCCCTGTAGAAGACTCTAGCTGCCCTGCCCGGCTCCGATAAGCCACCTCTATCTGGGCCTGCCACCCGGGCCGAGGTTTACCCAGTGGGCAGACTCACCCGTGGCTCTATTTCAGTCCGAGTCTCTCAATGCCTCCCCTTCTTAACTCCTGGGTTCTGGAGCGACTGGGGATGCAGTCCCCTTCTAGTCCACTATCTTGGATCGCCCCTGAATTCTTTATATATTCTGGATATTAATAATTCCTTGTCAGAGGAGTAGCTAGCAAATTTTTCTCCTATTCTGTAGGCTTTCTCATCACAATGTTAATTGTTTCCCTTCCCGTGCAAAAACTTCTAAAGTTGATGTTGTCCCACTTATTGATTCTTATTTTTATTTCTTGGGCTTTAGGGGTCTTGTGAAGGAAGTTGGCACCTGCTCCAATATGTTGATGTGTTTAGTCTATGCTTTTTTTTCCTGGCATTTGCAAAGTTTCTGGTCTGATTCCTGGGACTTCGATCCATTTTGGTTTGGCTCTTGTTCAGGGTGAGAAGAGTCTATTTTTGTTCTTCTATGAATGGTTATATCCAGTTTTCTCATCTTTATTTGTTGAAAAGGCTATCTTTTCTCCAACATATGTTTTGGGCTCCTTTGTCAAGTGTCAGATGCCTGTATCTATGTGGTTTTTTTCTCCATGACTTCTATTCTACTCCATTGGTCTTCATTTTTTTTTTAATAATACTTAAATTAAATAAGTACTTTACTAAACAATATGTAATATATATATATTACAATCACCAAATTGGTATGAATACGAGTACTTTACACATAGAAAATACATTGGGAAGTGGACATTCTTGTCTTGTTCCTGATTTTAGAGTAATGCTTTCAGTTTTTCTCCATTCAGTATGATTTTGGCTTTGTGTTTGTTGTATATAACATATACAATGCTGAGATTAATCCCTTCTTTTGGTACTTTCTCTAGAGTTTTTAGCATCAATGTGTGCTGTATTGTTTTTAAAGGCTTTTTCTGCATCTGTTGAAATCATCATGTGATTTTTGTCCTTAGTTCCAATTATGTGGTGAATTGCATTTATTGATTTGTGTATGTTGAGTCAAACCTACATTCCTGGGATAAAACCTACTTGATCATGATGTACTATCTTAATGTGTTTTTTTAATGTGTTTTGCTAAATTTTATTGAGGATTTTTACATCTGTGTTCTTCAGGGATATTGATCTGTAGTTTTCTTTCTTTTGTATGTCTTTTTCTGATTTTGGCATCAGAATTATACTGGCTTCATAGCATATATTTGGAAATATTTCCTCCTTTACTGTTTAATGTTATAATTTGAGAAAGGTTGGCATTAGTTCTTTGTTAAAATGTCTGGTAGAACTCACCTGAGAATTCATCTGGTTATGGACTTTTCTTTGTTAGAAAGGTTTTAATTCCTGCTTCAATATCATTATTTGCTATTAGTTTGTTTAGGTTTTCTTTATCTTCATGGTTCAATTTGGTTGTACATGTCTAGAAATTTGTCAGTATTTTCTAGGTTTTCAAGTTTATTGGAGTATAAATTTTCAAAATAGTTCATAATGATCTTCTTAATTTCAGAAGCATCTGCGGTGATGTCTCTTTCTCATCTCTAATTTTGTTGATTTGGTTCTTTTCTCTCATTCTTTTGGTTAATTTGGCTAAGGGTTTATCAGTCTTATTTATCTTTTAAAAGAATGAACTCTTTGTTTCATTGATTCTTTGTATTGTCTTTTTAAACTCTCAAGTCCATTAATTTTGGCTCTGATCTTAGTTATTTCCTGTCTTTTGTTGATTTTTGAGTTAGCTCTTCCTTTGTGAGGGCTGTGAATTATAGATATTAGATTATTTATTTGGGCTCTTTCTGATTTTTAAATGTAGGCACTCAATCCTTCAAACTTTCTTCTTAGAATTCCTTCATACTGTCCCAGAGATTTTCATATGTTGTATCTCTGTTCGCATTTGTTTCTAAGAATTTTTAATTTTTTTCTCTCATTTCTTCAATGATCCATTGCTCATTTAAGAGGGTTGCTCAATCTCCATGTATTTACATGGTTTCTATAATTCTTCTTGCTATTGATTTCTAATTTTATTCCATTATGATAGGATAAGATGTACTTTTTATATATCTTCTAAGACTTAAATTGTGACCTAGAATATAGTTTATTTTGGAAAAGGTTCTATGACCTGCTGAGAAGAAGATGAATTGAGCTGTTTGAGGGCAAAATATTCTGTAGATTTCTGTAAGATTCATTTTATTTGTAGTATTATTAGGGTTGAAAGTATCTATTGATTTTATGTGTGCTGAAATTATCCCGTATTATTGTGTTAGGGTCTATCTGGGATTTAATGTCAAGAAGTTTTTTGTTTCATGTAATTAGATGCATCAGCATTTAAGGAATAAACATTTACTTTTGTTTTATTTTCTTGTTAGATTTACCAGTACATAGTGATACTCTTTGTCTCTTCTGATTAATTTTTGCTTGAAATCTGCCTTGTCAAATATGAGAATAGCTACTCTTGCTTTTTTTCAGACTTCAGTTGCATGGAATATCTTTTTCTATCCTTTTACTTACAGCCTATGAATGTCTTTGCCTATGAGACAAGTCTCTTGCAAACAGCATATATGTGGATCTTACTTTTTTAGTCCACTGTGCCAATCTATGTCTTTTTTAAAAATAATTTATTTATTTTGATTCATTGTAAACAAATGGGGTATAACTTGTTTCTCTGGTTGTACATGAATTAGAGTCATACCTTTAGTGTAATCATATATGTATATAGGGTAATGATGTTTGTCTCATTCTGTTATTTTTCCTTCCCCTACCCCTCTTTTTCCTCTGTACAATCCATCCTTCCTCCATTCTTGCCTCCCTCCCACCCCCCATTATGTATCATCATCTGCTTATCAGAGAGATCATTCGATCTGTGTTTTTTTGGGATTGGCTTATCTCACTTAGCTTGATATTCTCCAGCTTTATCCATTTGCCTGAAAATGCCATAATTTTATTCTTCTTTATGGCTGAGTAATATTCCATTGAGTACATATGCCACAGTTTCTTTATCCATTCATCAATTGAAGAACATCTAGGTTAGTTCCACAATCTGGCTATTGTGAATTGAGCGGCTATGAACATTGTTGTGGATATATCTATCTCTGTAGTATGTTGATTTTAAGTCCTTTAGGTATAGGCCAAGGAGTGGGATAGCTGGGTCAAATGGTGGTTCCATTCCAAATTTTCTAAGGAATCTCCACACTGCTTTCCAGAGTGGCTGCACTAATTTGCAACCCTACCAGCAATGAATGAGTGTACCTTTCCCCCACATCCTCTCCAACACCTATTGTTGCTTGTATTCTTGATAATTGCCATTCAAATTGGGGCGAGATGAAATCTTAGGGTAGTTTTGATTTGCATTTCTCTAATTACTAGGGATAATGAGAACTTTTTCATATTTTTTTGATCACCTGTATATTTTCTTCTGTTAAGTGTCTGCTCATTTCCTTAACCCATTTAATGATTGGGTTATTTGTATTTTTGGTGTTAAGTTTTTTGAGTTCTTTATAGATTCTAGAGATTAGTGCTCTATCTGATGTATGTGTGGCAAAGTTTTTTTCCCACTCTGTAGGCTCTCTCTTCACATTGCTGATAATTTCCTTTGCTGAGCGAAAGCTTTTTAGTTTGAATCTACCCCAATTATTGATTCCTACTTTTATTTCTTGTGTTTTGGGAGTCATGTTAAGGAAGTCTGATTCTAAGGTGGCATGATGAAGATTTGGACCTACTTTTTCTTCTATAAGGTGCAGGGTCTCTGTTCTGATTCCAAGGCCCTTGATCCATTTAGAGTTGATTTTTTTTTTTTGCAGGGTGAGAGAAAGGGGTTTAGTTTTCATTCTGCTGCATACGGATTTCCAGTGTTCCCAGCACCATTTGTTGAACAGGTGTCTTTTTTCCATTGTATGTTTTTGGCACCTTTGTCTAGAATGAAAAAACTGTATTTATTTGGTTTTGTCTCTGTGTTCTCTATTCTGTACCATTGGTCTACCTGTCTATTTTGGTGCCAACACCATGCCTTTTTGTTACTATTGCTCTGTAGTATAGTTGAAATTCTGGTATTGTGATGCCCGCTGCTTCACTCTTCCTGGAAGGATTGCTTTACCTATTCTGGGTCTCTTATTTTTCCAAATGAATTTCATGATTGCTTGCTCTATTCCTATGAGATATATCATTGGGATTTTAATTGAAATTGCATTGACTCTGTATAGCACTTTTGGTAGTATGGCCATTTTGACAATATTAATTCTGTCCAAGAACATGGGAGATCTTTCCATCTTCTAAGGTTTTCTTTAATTTCTTTCTTTAGTGTTCTGTAGTTATCATTGTAGAGGTCTTTCACCTCTTATTTCAATAGATGCAGAAAAAGCATTTGATATAATAAAGCACCCTTCATGCTCAAAACAATAGAAAAAATAGGGATAGTAGAAACATTCCTCAACATTGTAAAGGCTATCTATGCTAAGCCTACGGTCAATATCATTCTAAATGGAGAAAACCAGAAAGCATTCCCCCTAAAAAATGGAACAAGGCAGGGAGCTCCTCTTTCACCACTTCTATTCAACATCGTCCTTGAAACTCTAGCCAGAGCAATTAGACAGACCAAAGAAATTAAAGGGATACGAATAGGAAAAGAACTCAAACTATCCCTATATGCCGATGACATGATTCTATATTTAGAGGAGCTGAAAAATTCTACCAGAAAACTTCTAGAACTCATAAATGAATTCAGTAAAGTAGCAGGATATAAAATCAATGTTCATAAATCTAATGCATTTTTACTCATAAGTGATGAATTCTCTGAAAGAGAATTTAGAAAAAGCACCCCATTCACAATAGCTTAAAAAAAATACTTGGGAATCAATCTAACAATCTATGTTTTTTAATTGGATAGTTGAAATTGTTTACATAGATAGATTTTTGTTATTTTCTGATATTTTTGTTTATTTCCTATATTTCACTTAATCCTAATTTTCTCTTCTAGGGAGCTTAATCCATTTGGGAGCTCTGTTTTTGTTGTTTTGTTTTGTGTGTATCTCTTTAAGTATTTTTTGTAGTGTGACAGTAGTCATGTGTTTTTAGTTTGTCTGAAAATTTTCTATTTCTTTTTTGGTTCTGAAAAATAGCTTTTCTAGATGTAACTCTCTTCACTGGCAATCATTTTCTTGCTCTAGGGTCAGAGTGAAGTGAATCTTATTGGTTTACTGTAAATATAACCTCATTTTTTTCATAGCTTTTAATATTCTTTCCTTAAATTCTGTTTTAGGCATTTTCATTATAATGTAATTTGGAGAAGTTCCTTTTTGATTCTCTTTTGGTTTCTATATGACTCCTTTATATGGATATCCATCTCATTTCTAATATTTGGAAAATTTTCTGCTATTATTTCACTGATAATGTTCTTCATGTTTTCAGTGGTCTTGGACTTGTAAATCTATTGATATGGATTCCTTAAACTCTACTTGTTCCTGCTCGCAGCCTGGTCATTGTTTGGGGTTTTTGTGTCCTCTGTTTTATGCATTAAAGTTTTGTTGGAGGTCAAGTGGAGCTATTTCTTGTGTGAGCAAGGTTCTCTGTCACTTGACTGAGTTGTGAGTGTAGCTCAGTAGCAGGATTTCTACACTATGAACTTATACCATCCCAATCACTTCCCAGCCCATCTTGGAAAAAGGTGGAACAAGTAATAACATTAATGTTGGAGACCAATGTACAGCCTTACATGACCATGCCTACTATGACAGCTGTAACATCAACTGCCACACAAAGACAAATAGTCCAGTCAGTATTTAACATAAGCAACAATAATAATCATCTATGAACTAGATCTGGCCTTAAACAGCAGATGTCAACAGTGTCCATCTTATTAATAACCACAACAGCATGAATGGTGGGGGACCAGAAATTATGTAAACCAAATAGTTCAGATGATATTAAAACCACAGTTTCTTAAGAGAATAGAAAATAAGGTAGGAAGGCAAGAGATGGTTTGAAATATTTAAAAAGTGAACAGAGGTAGCAGGTGACAGCTATAAAGAGGGAACAAAAATAACTAAAAGTAATAAAGAGATAGTGGAAGAAGCAACAAAAGAATTTGACAAAAGAAAGTGAAGAAGGGGTAGTAAGATGAGCAAAAACAAAAACAAAGAAATATAACATCAAACCAAAGCAAACTCATACAAAACTCTACCTCTCCAAAGTAAAAATAAATAAATAAATAAATAAAAGTATAAAAAGTATAAATAACAAACAGGTAAAGAAAAAAATGATTAAAATACAATAAAAATTATATGAATGTATATATGTATATATACATATACTTGTGAACTAGTCAGCTCCATGAGAACACATTACACACAATGGAAAATTTTTTGAATTAAAAATAATAAAGGAAAAAACTCATAATGAAAAATGAAAGACCTTTTTTCTTTCTTTCCCTGCTGAATTTGTGAAAACTGTTGACGAGGATAGATGTTCACCACCTATGCTTTTGCACCCTTCTTTTCCATTTCTTTTTAGGCTATGTGCCCCTTGGATTAAGGGCTAGGGATTGTTAATTCTGATCTCTTTTCGTAATTTTCACCAAGATGTCAGCTGATGTGGCCTGAAACTGAAGCTGGTTGTAGTAGCTCTCAGTTTCCTGTCTCATAGTTTAAGGTAGGACAGACTAGGGAATACTGGCAATTGGAGTTTTGTCTGGATAGAGTAGGTCAATCCAAGAAGGGCTGTTGCAGAGTTCTAAAGGAAAGGTCCAGCTGCTGGGATTTAATTCTGATCATCCTTTGGAACTTTGTCAGAAGGTATTTACTCCAGAGATATTAGACCCCTGTTGCTGGGAAGGTATCAAGCTATACTGGACATCTCGGTTTCAGGTATCTCTCAAAAATTCCACCTATAGAATGGGGATCTCACCCTTTGCAGGTCTCAAATATTCCACCCAATGGATGTGGACTTTGCAGGATTGGACCTGGAGTGTTGCATCTATCTGACCAGTTTCTGGTCTCTCCCCAGCAGTTGCCTGGGCTTCCAGAGATAATAGAAACACAAGCCTCTCTCCCCAGCCTGGATCCCCTGTGTACAGTCCTCTTCGCCTGTTTTAGTCATGCTGGACCAGGCACACACTGTACCTCATGGCAGGTGTTTGCTTGGAGAGGCTGGCAACACTTTTTATGAACTCTCATTTGCCTGCCACTGAAAGCTGCCACTTGCAAATGGCTCCTGCCTCAATTCCCACCTACTGAGAGATTCTGAGCACTTCTCAATCATTGGCTTGCCCTGTTGTCTCTGGGTCATTTAAGATAAGCCTCCTTCTCTACTCCACAGCTTCTCCCATGCCAAATACTTCTGCTGTGATTTTTCTCTTTTTGTGCCTGTTACCCCTCCCCTCTGCAGTGAACTGGCAGTACTTAAACTCTTGCCGTCAACAAAGCTGGTGTATCTCTAATATTTTATTTATTTTCTATGTTCAGAGCTTCCAAATTTCTGTGTCTATGATTACTTTACTGAGTATTTATTTCAGTGAATTTCTTCAGTAACCCACCTCGCTGAGAAGCAATACTCCTGCTGCTTGAATCTTGAGCTGTGTAGCAACCGATAAGTGCTCCCTTCCTCTAATCCACCATCATTCCATCCTCTCCATTATCTTTTTTTAAAGAGATGATAATTGTCTAACAGTGTTAAGGCAGTTCAGTTTATCAAATTGGCCATTCAGGTTTGGATTTAGATCTTGAGCTGGAGTTTAGTGTGTTTAGATAAGTAAAAATATGTGAAACACAAAAAAATTTAGAATCAAACAAGCCACATCATGAAGTCTTTTAAACAAAAGTTGTAGGTTTAAGAACAAGGACTGGAAGTGTTGTGCAGTAGTAGAGCACGTGCCTAACTTGTGTAAAACCCTGAATTAAATTCTAAATATCATCTCCCCCCCAAAAAAAGGTAAATAAATTTTAAGAACAATAATGTTTATAATAAGACATTGATATACACACAATCTCTTAGGGTCTGAGACTATAACTGCTTTCTAACTGTAAATCGACATTTTGAGTATAAAAAATAGTATACAGGAATCATAGCATCTATTTTAAAGTATTTTTTAAAATCAGTTCTGACCACATAATCCATGTAAGTTCACAAAAGCTCATCTAAAGCTGGAATTAGTTTTTTTATTTAAACAAGGACAGAGAAACTTATAAAATATAATGGGGAAATAGGAGAAGTTAATTTTCTGTTCAGCTTTGATTCTATAAATCTAGATTTATAGATTTATGAGTATAAATGTAATTATGAATGTATTTGTCTGCTGAATAAAACAAATATTTAGAATCTGAGGTTGACAGAGACCCTCCATTTGTTACATAGTGCAGAATGCCTTTCTGATAGGCATTATTGGATTAGAGATGAGATGATTTCAGACCAGGGATTTGGGGACCAGTCTATGGGGCTATGGCAAAGGGTCATAGGAAGGTTCCAGAATGAATGATTGGTAGAGATACTGACCTGTAATAGCTTTTATGTGCATTGCTTATATAAACAAAAGTCTAGATAAGTAAATATTATTGACAGGGAACCCCAGTGTTATAATGCAGGTAATCATTTTGGCAAGGACACAGAAAGTGGGACCATTAAGATCTTGTTGCTGACAATGGTCAGAAGTCCAGGTAGGCATTAATTACTTAATTACTGTGACTTAAATAAAAAGACCTGTCATCTGAGAGCAAATCATCAAATATGTGTTTGGAATGTTAATAACTATAAAGCATTGAGCAAATATGAATATGATATTGTTTCTGCCCATTAAGAAATTTATACAGGGAAACGGAAGAATGTATACATGTTCTTGTCCTCTATGTTGGAAACATCAGTGGAACATGCATAGATGAGTAGGAAAAACAAAGGAGAAAGAAGGAAGTTTAAGGACAGTACTGGCTAAATTTAAATATTGGAGTAGTCAAAAGGTATTGCCACAAACTTGTCCAATGTAAGAGAAAAGGATTAGCTAACAAAAGTTTGCTATATCCATAAAAGTTGTACGTATACAGCAGAGCCCTTTCAAGACTTGTTGCAAGAATAAATTCAGTAAATTTAAAATGTAAAAAATGATTTATTCATTTTTTATTGGTGTTTAAACCATGATACTAAATGTTTCCTTCTTTCTAATGCATGGAATTATTGATAAAATTGTAAATGTAAAATATTCTATAGCAACTGTTCTAGGTCGCTATCTCCTGTATATCACAAAGTGCACAGCTTTCTATGTTTTGAATGGTTAACTCAAATTTTCCATGATTTGCCTTTTTATTTTGCATGTCTTCTAAATTAATTCTTGTAAAATATGGTAATACAAACAAGCCCTACTGTAAACCTGTCTAATGAATTGTTTCCTTAGTCAATTGCAGTGCATGCCATAGACTTGGTAAAAGGAAATTAGGTTGTCTGATGGGATTATACATCATTTTTCTGAGATAGATGAGAAAGCTGATAGCTTGAATGGATGGGGAACTTGGGAATCTTTTGATTCTTTATAAAATCTTTCATATGCATTGCTTATCTAAATTATTTTTAATCTTTTTAGAAACTACTCCTTAGTTTTACTTGTTTTCAGGACTTGCCTTCATAAATATTATTTTAAACTACAACTTTAATATATTTATTTCATCAATCAATTTAATTTATCCATTGAATTCCAAATATAATTTCTTTTTGTTTTTAATGAAGTTGATACTCAATAATGAATTATTTTACAAATTCTCATATTTAAAATTTTTTGAACTTTAGAACTGTGAAATAGTAATACATCACATTTATGATGTATCCTAACAAAAATTTGAAATACGTTTATTATGTAAAATTTGAAAAATTTACACCATAATGCAGTTTTATATGAATTTTATAATATGTATGTACACATATGAGTGCATATATGTATGTATATATAGTCCTTGAATGGAGACAAACAATCTGTGGTTGCTACCAATAAAGTTCTTTCCCTTCAGTGGAACTAACTTCCCCTGGGTCCTGAGTAGATCTCATAATTCATGACTTTTCACATCCTTTTTAGGTAGTAGAAAGACCTATAGTCTTAAATTATACAGTCTCAACTTAGTACTCATGTCTGGCAGTTCAGTGTAATAATCAATGTATGACTTTGGTTTAAAATTGAGGCTCTGTCCCCCAGCTTAGAGTCCAGTTTCCTGCATATGGGGAAGAAGGACAGAGCCAGCTATCTTCTGGCCTATCTTGTGCATCTACCTGTTTTTGAGATCCAGTGTTCTAGCAGCAGTTTCTGATCCCTCTTGGGGTATAGTGGTAAAGAAGACTTTAAAAGAGCAAGAAAGTTTTTACCTGACTGGTATTGTCTTAAATTGGACTGATGATTAAAGTTGATTCTTTATTTTTTGTGCACTTTATTCCCCATCCTTTTTGAATCACTCACCTTATGTCTCTCTTTAACAACAGGGCAGCTATCTTGCCAAGCTGGCCACTTATTCCTTCTTTGTCTGTATGCTGTATGCTTATAAGGACACCTACAGTTTCATGTGAGGTTTCACTTCCTTTCAAGGTGGCTCTCTTGGAACACACTTAGAATGATCTCTCACCAGTACTCTCTCAAACATAACTCACATGTGGCATATGGAAGATATACATTCTTTGATCAGAGAAACTCAGGAAGAATAGGCTTATTCTGTCACAAGTTTTCTTCATCAGATCAATTAAATAGCTAACCACTACTTCATTTTTAGATTTTCTATGAAAATATTGGACTTTATTACACCATATTACTATGAAACTTTGGGGGCTATACATTAAACTGAGAGGTAGGGATAGGCACCTACAAACTCACATATAAAATTCCCCATGCACAGAATGTCTCCTAAAAATTTGCTCTCAGAATTATGATGTTAATGTCTAAATACTTACTCCCATACCCTTAACACTAAGATGATATGGTGTTTAGGAGGAATGTGGTATTTAACCATTTCTTTTTGAAGTATCATTCTTAATTTGGCATCTGACTTTGGAATGCCACATTTAATATATTTTGTGTCTAAATCAAAATTATATTTCAGCATATTAATAAAATCTATAAAATGAAAATTTAGCCTAAGAGTTTGAAGTTTTTTTGCTGTTAAAAAAGAGCCATGGTTCTAATTTTTCATAATTTTGTACATCTTAATATTCAGAATATGTAATGAACCAATGAAGCAGAAAAATGTAATTGAAAGAGTAAAGATTTGTTGGAAATACATGTAAATTAATATTTTTGGTGTTCATAAAGTTTATTTTCATGTATACTTTTGTTGATGTGTTTAAATATTTTTTCATTTTCAAAGATTGGTTTACCAAAATTATTTCTGGTTTACATTCCTCCTATCTTCATGATATGGGCTAAATTTATTTTTATGCATATTTCAAACTTGATGTCTTTTTAATTTAAAAATACTTCAAATGAACTGGGCATGATAGCACATGCCTATAATCCCAGTAACTCAGGAGGCAGAGGCAGGAGGATTATAAATTTAAAGCCAGCCTCAGCAATTTAGAGAGGCCCTCAGCAATTTAGTGAGACCCTGTCTCAAAAAATAAAATAAAATAAAATAATATAAAAATAAAAAGGACTATGGAGCTGACTCAGTGGCAAAGCACCCTTGGGTTCATTCTCTAGTACCAAAATACAAAAACAAAAACAAAACAAAAGTTCAAATGTTACTTATTAGTAGTAGATTTTAATAATAACAAAATAACAAGGGTCTCCATCATTTCTGTAGGAACTTCTTGTTTACAGGGAAAATAACATTATTTTTCAGCACCTCAATTCTCATATTGGGCGATTTAAGAGTAAATATTTAATTAATAGCTAATAAAATGGGTAAATATCCAGAACATGTTGGAATCAGAGTTAAAGATTCATATATCATTCAATGGATGTTAGAATGGGTGATCTTAAAGAATTGTCTGTGGAGGAGAAGTTGGCATATTGGCAATCCTCTTTTTTGGGAAAGAAGATTTTTTAAGAGTCTAGGACCAAAAAGATCCAAAAGTTATTAAAAGTACCAACATGGTGGGATGCATAGAAACCAAGCAAACACACTTCAAGGACAAACTGCAACAGAAGAGTAAAGAAGAGTGATGAAGAACTTCTGCATCTGGCATGAAGGAGACAGGAAAGAAGCCTGATTATATGACATCAAGGAAATAAAAGCAGGAGGTTTAGACCCTCATTTGAACAAAAAATGTGGGGGCAAGATAAATGCTATGGGAAATAAAATAATAGCTAGAAAAGAAATAGAGGCAAAAAAGTATTTGTTTTTAAAATGAGAAACTTGTGAACATTTGAAGGAGTTAATAGTATGTGAGATATTCAAATAAAGATAATATAAAACCATAACTCTATTGATAGGGGGAGATGAGAGTGGGAGCAAAGAGTTCCTGCAGTAAGATCATGCAGGATTTAGAGGCCAGCTGAAGAAATCAACTTTTAGAAAGGAGGTGAGCCACTTCTTTGGGGAGGGAAATTTTGAAGGGAATATGAGAAAACATGACACAATCCAATGCCAAAATATCTTGGAGCTACTTAATGAGAATTTCTTTGGTGGGTAGTGAGGAGGGACCAAGAGTTAGTATGATTACATTTCACAGAGTCTGAGGTTGCCATTATGATATCATTATGGAATGGCATTGAGAACCCACTGTTTAAAATTCTGTCAGGCAAATTTTTATTTCCATTTTATATGTATTATCATTTAGAAATGTTAGAACCAGAAATTAAACGAAATAGTTTCTTTAAAAATATGCATATTTTTTAAGGAAGTCAGTTTTTTGTGTCAAGAGAAGCTGATATAATTATTTTACCAAATTAAAATATCACCTATTTAAAGGTAGAACTCATGCAATTTTAAGTGATAAAAGCCAATCTTTTTCTCTGAAATGACTCCACTGGAGTATAACAGATGCTTTAGATATTTTATTTTAGGCAGCTGGCTCCATTGCTTTGAACCTGAGGTGATGCTGAAAGAACCTGATGGTAGAAGGGTGTGGCAGCAGAAAGCCACTTACCTTTTGACAGAGGGAAGTAGCGGGGAGCAGGGAAAAGATATAGTTCCCAAGAGTACATCCCCTAGTTACCTACTTCCTCCAACCAAGACTCCTCTGCCTATAGTTTCCACCACCTCCCAGTAGTCCATTCAAATTATTATTCTATCAAATGGATTAATCCACTGATGAGGTCAGAGCAAGTCACTTCCCCAAATCTTTACCTCTAGACATTGCTGCACTGGGCACCAAGTCTTCAATACATGAACTTTTCGGGACATTCCAGATCCAAAACATAACATCATGATACACATGAAAGTCCAGGAAAAAGATTCTTTAAAAGGAACTTTTACAATAATTTTTATTGGTGCATTATAATTATACATAATAGTGGGTTTTATTATGCCATATTCATACATGTACCTAATTTGATCAGTCTCATTCCCCAGGTTCATTCCTTCCCTCCCTTGCTGTCTTCCCTAATCTCTTGCTGTGCTCTACTAATTTCTCTTTTATTATTGTTACCTTAATTAGTGCATTGTAATTATATATATAATTGTTTTATGATTTAAAAAAGAACAAAGTATCAAAATTTCTACCTCTTATTGCATACTTTATAACATCCAAACCCTGGAAAAGTGCAGAATAATTTGACAGGGAACTAAAAACAAAAATGAAACTGAAACCCTAATAGAAGAAGGTAAATTTGAATATCTCCATATATTTAGAGAGTAATGAATTAGAGAAAGAACAGAAACCCAAAGAAAATGATCATTGTTTGCCTACATAAAAATTAAAAACTATATTTAAAAAATATCAAAGGAGCACATGAAATTGGAAAAAAATTTGTAACAGATATGAAAGAAATTTTAATATTTTTATGTATAAAGAACTGTGAGATATTATTAATGAAAACAAGAAATTATTAGATAAATCGATCAAGGATATAAAACAATGATTGATTCACTTAAAAGTGGAAACAAATAGAAACCATATGAATGTTTAATCCTGATGATAATCAGCAATAATAAGTGCTGTTTTACACAAAAATTAGCAAGTAAATACTTTTTAAAATGACACTTCTCAATTCTGGTTTGGTGTCTATAGGAAAACTATTTTCACACATTAGCAATGGTAAAGCAAATTAATGTGGCACTTTTGGAAAGGTAGTTGACATTAGATCAAGAACCACAAAACTGTGTTTATTAATCTAATTATTTCATTTTTGACTTGTAACATGCAGTAAATGAACTATTGGAAATGAGACAGAATATCCAATTTTCAGAGATTATTTGTTTAAATTATAGTATGTACATTCACTGGAATGTAATGTAGTTTAAACTAATATAAATTTAAGTATATGATGGTTAAACTTATAACATAGGGGTATCAGGTCATCTGTTGCTGTGACACAAATCATCCCCAAACTTCTTTAAACAACAATAATTTAGCTTATGATTCTGTACTTCGGGCAGAGTTTGTTCGGGACGGCTCCTCTCTGCTTGATACAGTGTCACTTGGGAAAACTCAAGTTGGGATACAGCATCCATTTCTAGAATTGCTGTCCTGTGTAGCTGGCAAGTTGGTGATAGCTGTCAGCTTGGTTCTCAGCTGGGGATGAAGCTGGAAGGTCTTCATTTCTTTCTTTGTTGCCTTCTTCATGGGCTGCTTGGGCTTTCTCATGGCAAGGCCACAAAGTTACAAGAGCAAGTGTTCCTGAACAACTAGGTAGAAGCTATCCTCTTTAGTCTCAGAAATTAAAATATCCCTTCTACCATAGTGACAAGTTGACCAAGATTGAAGGGACAGGATATTGTATTCAGATCTCCATTAAATAAAGTCGTATTATAAGAAGGTTGTATAGAATAAGAAAAAATTATTCAACCATTTAACATTAAGTGAAAAATTGTACTCAAAATATTAGTACAGTAGTGATTATAATCTACATGATTCATATCACTTCAAATGGGGTTAAAACTGATATACACCTATAGAAATAATATTTGAGGGAGGAATCCACAATTTTTAAAATTGTGGTCTGATGCTAAGATTTTTTTAAAAATGATTTTTACTATGTAATGCACCATAAATTAAAAGTCTAAGTATAAATCATATATTTATTTTTATATGGGCTTATTTTAAAGAAAAAGTAGAACCGTGATAATAAAACGAATATCAACTAACTTCATTAAGTGCCCCCCAAAAAGAAAAGTAACAAAGAAAAAGGAAAAAAAAAGGTTTTAATGATTACCTCCTCACTGTTTTCCAAACTTGCCTGAATGTTTCCATTTTAATTTCATATTCTAAAAATATCGGTCATAATTGAGGGTGAAATGAAATAGTCCCTAAGAAGTAGGCACTAGGTTAGTACAGGATAAGTGAGTCTTCTGCCATGATGCCTTTCTTTTACTATTTCATGTGATCAGAGCATGAAATCTGTTTTTATTTCCAAAATTCCCTTGTACTCCCTTTTCATAACTAAAAATCTTATATATTTTTTCTTCTCAGCCTGTCTTTGAGTCTTTGCAGACCCTTTGAGAGTCCAAATTCTAAATCAGAAAAATGGAGATACTTCAAGAAAGCTCTTATGCTAAGGAAATTTTCACTGAAGCATACATGACAACTTTCCTTTGGGGAAAAACATTCACACTCTGTTGAGTACTGTGGAAGTTCTAGAACACTGGAAATTAGTTAACATTTAGATGGAATGGTAAGGAGGCTTTTAAAGAAGCATTTAGTCTGATGTCACTACTTGTTTTTTTCCTATGAATGTTTTATAAATGTTTTGTTGTAAGTATTAATCATCTAACAACTCTGTTATATACTTTTCTAACCCCTCCCACCCCTTATTCCTAATTAATGATCTGGCATTACCCTGTTATCTTATGGTTTACCTCATGGTTTATGCATCCTAGTTCTTTTGTATATAGATACCCATGCCCACATGCATGTGCACATAGACAAACACACACAGAGTGAGGATTTTAACTCTGCATAAATTCTCTTTGGGCTCAAAATTGGCCTCAACATTTTCTATTTGGACTAGAATCAAAGTTCATATTTACTCTCTGTGTTTTTTAGAATCATCTTTTCCTTTTAATTTATTTTGCTATTTGAAAAATTAAAATGAACAACTATTTGCTAAAGTATATTCATCTTTCAAAGCTTATATATTAGTAGAATGTTACACATATTAAGTAGTATAATCTTTCTGAGAAATTTGTAAAAGAAAATAGCAGCTTGCTAAGTGGTTATATTTAAGCCAAAAATAAACTTATAGTTGACATAAGAGCTGAGCATTTATATGGTTTATGTATGGAAGACTTATAAAAATCAATGCTATTTTCATTCACATTGGTGTGTGATTTTTTTTTTAATGTGGAAAACTTCCTTTATGATCACTGAACATGAACCAGGGCCAGGCATTCAATGAATTGTTAATATAGACACATTGCAGACATAGGAGCTTTTACATATGAAGGACAAGTAGACATTTATCAAATTACACACATATAAATAATCTTGACATCTGTGAGCACTGCCTTCAGTAAGGATGGCTGCTGATATGAATGTGTATAATAGGTAGTTATATAGTCAGGAAGGACAGGGCTTTCCTGAACAACTGAAGCTTGAATTCAACCTGTGGGAAGATGTATTAGAGGTGGTTGACAAGCAAGAATGTTATTCCAGAAAAAGACCTTTTGGCAGGAGGCAAAGCACATAAGAATACTGCCTTTGCACTTAGAATCTAGTTTTTAATTTTACTGATAACTTGTGCTAATGCCCTTGTCTAACACTGTTCTTTTACTAAGCTTAATGAAAACAATGCGACTGGTTCTTTTAGAAAATGTGTACTAATTTATATTAGGGACCTGGAGTAGGTATGATAAAACTTACTGTTTGACAATTCCAGCTGCTTATAATTACATCCTCAGCTATTGGTGTTAAAATTAAAAGACACTGTTAAGTCATGTTAAAGGTCATTTAACTCAAACTCTATCCTAAATGTTCAGGAAATAAAATATGGATGGTCTCCACTATTTGGGTTTCTGTTTGGCTTCCAGTTGCTCAGTTGTCTGATTTGAAATTTTGGATTAACCTTCCCATCTGATAACAATTTTTCTGTTTCTGTATTTAATACATGAAAAGTCATAGACTTCATGTTACATAGAAGCATTCTAGAGAGGCACATAAAATATACAAATTTAGAATTTAGACTTTGGGGATTGTTCTCATCATTTCCTCCACATACAATATTGCAAAATGCATGTAACTCTGAATTTAAGTAATATTGGATCAAAATGATCTTTGCATATAAAATATTCATATGCCAAGAAGTAGTATGCATGCCTACTTGAGAAGATATAGAGCAAAGGTCAAAAATAGACTTGGGCCATATGTATTCATAATATAAAGATATTCTTACATTGAAGTAATTTAATTCATTTGAATTTTAAAACTATTATGTTGAGTGGCAGATGACATTAAGATGTTAATCATCCAATTTTTTTATACTCAATTCTTAAGTTTATGTGAAAAATTGAAAATAAGCTTGTTTATTCACATGTACTATAAATTTTAACTTTATATAACTGCTAAGTTTAATTATGTATTTATATAAATTGCATTGTATAATTGCTAAGAAAGAAATTATATACCTTTCCTACTGCAAGCATACAAAAGCAATGTAACATTTTCTTTAAATTCAAGAGATATGTGCTCATACCATTTTCATTATGATTATGTTCTTAATTTTGTGAGCCTTTCTTTCAGAGGAGGGATTTTTATCCATTATTCTGAATTGTTTTGTTAATTTATCAAACCAAACAGATGCCATCAAGTAAAAGCAATCTATTCCATCTCTTTTTCACTAATTACTTTTTAGCTATATAATCCCTTCTTAAATTGAAGAAACAATTCATGACTCCAAATAAAGTGCATTGGCCTTCATACATACTTATTGTATGTTTTGGCTCATCAGTGGGCCATCTTTCAAGATATGCTTTGAGGCCTCCTCTTTAGTTGTAATATCAGCAGAGTCAGCTTTTAAATTTATCTTGCTTACTGAATTTTACTACTGACCGTAAACTATATGCTGAACTTATTGAAATAAAGTTTGCCAACTTTTATGCTCCTTTGCATAGGGTACAATACTAATATTACACATTCGTACATATTTAGTTTGAAACTAAGAGAAGTTAACTGATAATTTAATAGTTCCCTTGCTTTATGTCCTCATATCTAAACATTTAACTGCTTCTCTTCATTCTTTTCCTTTCTCTTCTATAAATTCACTACAAAGAATTTATCAGTTGGCTAATTCAATTGAAAACATATGTCTAAACTGTATTAGGAAAGCATTTTTTTTCTTGACTAGACCCCATTATTCTACATATGTAATATATATGCCATTATTCTCCCTTCTTAATGAACTCAGATTAAGACTCATAATACATGACTTAGCATTGTATGTAAGGAAAACACAGTCAGTTATTCACTTTGACTGAGTTCCCACGGGATTTCTGACATTGGGAAAATCATACACATAACAGACAAACTGTTAACTCAAAAGTAGTGAAGAACTTAACAGTTCAGTAGGTAGCTTGTCTCCTCAATTCACTGCTTTTATGTAGAACAAGACTGTTTTGTTTGTTGGTACTGGGTATTGAAACTATGGGTGCTTTACTACTGAACTGCATCTTCAGTCCTTTCTTAATCTTTTTTTTGTTTTGTTTTGAGACAGGATCTCACTAAGTTGCCAACATCAGCCTTGAACTTGCAGTCCTCCTACATCTAACTCTCAGGTTGCTGTGATTACCGATGTGCACCACCGTGCCCCACTGAAACAAGGCTGTTTTGAACAGTGTGTGATGTGAAGTGACAACATGGTTCTGTCATTTGGTGCCTGACAAAAACATACCCATTTTCCTTATTCTATGTGTTAGGAAAATTACTAAGTGTTTGTTAGTTCGTGGAAGCTCAAGGAACATTTGATATAGCAGATCTTATCAAGTTCATGGTACTCAAGTTTCATGACAATATATTGGCATATATAGACAGGGGAGGGCAAAATCTTACTACTTGTATGTTTCACTGGTCTCACTTCTTATGGAGGGACCAAATTAGGTAGTAAGTAGGCAGTGTGTTTGTAACAGAATATTTTAAGATTATTATAATTGACACTTACAAAATATTCCTATTCTAGGCTTCTTTCTAAGGGCTATATAAGAACCAACTCATTATTTTTCATATCCCTTTGAGATACTGATATTATTGATACCATTCTTGGAAATCAGGATCTGGTCCTTGTTCCTGGTGTTGAGGATTAAACACCTGAGAAACATTGAGGCAAGAATAGAAAGCAAGTTTTATTTAAGGAATAGGAACCCAGAGCTGGTATCCATGTGAGTGGTCGGGGGGTGGTTGCATTTTTATAGATCTCAGGTTTCTTCCTATGTTGCTCAGGTGAACAAAAGGCAGAATAAGAACCACCCAGAGGATACTCATCAGCAACTCCTTGTGTTGGGAGGAGTGATTTCCTGGAGATGTCAGTAACCTTGAGAAGGTGGGGAAGTACTCTGGAAGTGTTAGCATTTCATTTACTTTTCTTTGAATTAGCCCCCATCTTTCTGACCTGATCATTTTATTATCTATGCTGTCTGTCCTTTGCCCTAGTCTCATTATCCCCATTTTGGAGCTGGGAAAACTGAGGAAGAGAGAGGTTACAAAGCTTTCTCGGATACTGTGATGGCACATGCTTATAATCCCAGCAGCCCAGAAGGCTGAGGCAGAAGGATTGCAAATTCAAAGCCAGCCTCAGCAATTTAGTGAGACCCTAAGCAACTTAGGGGAGACCTTGTCTCTAAATAAAACAAACAAATAAACAAAAAAAGACTGGGGATGTGGCTCAGTGGATAAGCACCCCTGGATTCAATCCTTGGTAGGAAAAAAAAAAAAAGGAAGGAGATGCTTTCTCAGGGTAACACAGAAGAATGACTGAACCAGGATTTGAATGAGGTATCCTAGCCTAGGGTACCTCTTAATCATTGTGTTGTGTTGTATGAGGTCAGAACCCAATATGTTAGGTCAAATGAAGAGACTGATAAACAAACTTCAAAATCTAAAAGTGCATACTGGGGGTGATATTCAGAAAACTACTTTCAGAAGTGAACAGAAGAGATGAGAAGAAATGTCGTGAGGAGTTTTGGTTGTAATGTAGATGACCCACTCCAGGAGGGAGATGTGACATTATAGTGTACTGTGTACTACCAGTTGTGAATGGGTTTGGAACCTGGCACAAAGACTCACAGTGAGCCCATGGATAGGTCTACACAAAGTGAAAATCTTAATCCAAGAACAGGTTTGTTATTCTTCTGAACTCCTTTAAAAGCAACTTCTTGATATGGGCATATAAGATTGGCAGAAGTTTTGTATTCTCCAAAGCAGGTGCTGGTGATGGCAGTTAAGGGTTGGAAGCTTCAGGGCCATCATATTTCTAACAAATTAACCACTCTTTTTTAATAGCATGAATACATGAAATCTTGCGCATGCTCTGGTATTACGTGGCTCTTATTTATAGGTCCTTAGTAAATATGAAATAACCCTGATCTTTTTATAAGATCATCCAGGTTATCATCCATAAATGCTAATGCAATATTCTTATAGTTTTAAATACAGCACCAAGAACATCATTGTACAGTAAGCATTTTATTTTTTAAGCTTGTTTTTTCTCCTTTCAGCCATAGTGAAATTTAAGCTCCATGTATCTTTCTTTCATGGGTAAACAGAACCTACTTTGTATATGAGAGAAAGTAGTCTGAAACCAAGGGCTATAGAAAATAACAATTTTAAATGCCCTTAGGCATTATACCATTTAATCTTCATATCAACCTTGGAAACTAAACTATATTCATCTCCATTTTTCAGTCGGGGAAACTGAAACCCCCAAAATTGCACAAAGTTGCAAGTAGTAAGCATTAAATCTGGGATTAGTAGCTAGGTCTGAGGGATTCCAAACCTATTGCTTTTATTATTTCATGCTCAGATATTGACAAAATGCAAATAGGCAACATTTCAAAAAGTGAAGTAGTAGAATCTGTCTGCTTCTTTTTGAGTAACAAAGGGCTATCCCAACCTTATTAAAGAACCTGCCAAAAGCAGTTAGTGGTACACTTTTACCAGTACTAAAAAGAATAGTGGGAACCTTTTCCTGTTACTCTGCTATTACTTCTATTCTCCTACCCCCATCACTTGCAGACACCCTGCATCCTGAGAGTCAGGTTCATAGACACTATTCCATTCCTTTCATTCCTTCTGAGCTTCTCTGGCTTTAGATCTGAGCAAGTTCCCCATGCTTCCTTGAATCTCAAAGCCTATAATCTCAGGTTTTTTGTATCTTACAAAGTTGATTTAGTACTGCTGCAAGTATTGCTATGTTTTTTCCTTAGACTAACCTATCCATTACAAGATGTGGACAGCCATGTTGGTGCAGCTGTGTACATCAGATTCTTCCTTAGGCATAAATCCTAGCTTGTAATGCTTCCTAACCACTGTAAGGCTAGGTGAAATTAACCTTTTAAATAAAAATGTCTGACAAGTAATTTTTTTTCTCTAGTTTTGGTACTGGGGATTGAACCAAGGGGCTCTTAACCACTGAGCCACATCGTCATCCCTTTTCTATATTTTATTTTGAGACAGGGTTTTGCCAAGTTGCTTGAGGCCTTGCTAAGTTGCTGAGTCTGGCTTTGAATTTGTGACCCTGCTGCCTCAGCCTCCTGAGCTGCTGGGATTACAGGCATGTACCACCATGCCCTGCTGGCAAATAAGTTTTTGCTTTTACCTGGGATTGAGAGTATATTTTTATGTTTGGAACTTATTAATGTTCCAAGAATCCATTATACCCATTTGTAACACTTCATGATGTTTCTACGTGCAGCAGGCAAGCATTTGCTCTGAGGGTTATCAGAACATCATCATCTTGATGGTTGTGATTTGTACTTCTTTCTGTAATCCTTTGATTTAGTACCAGAATATTGGGTCAGGATAAGGCATAATAAAATGTTCTTTGAGTAAATCATGCTTTCACTCTTTGTCTAGAAAATTCTTCTATTTAATGTCTGAGAAATAGTCATCTGTGAGTATAGCTCAAGAACTTCAATTCTTTGAATATTTTCTAATTCTAGTTTAATCTGTTTATCCTTTTTATCTTAGGTCTTTGTACAGACCACACCTTGTTGACTCTTAAATTTGTTCTAATTAGTTATACATGACAATAGAATGCACTTTTACACATCATGCACAGATGGATTATAAGTTCTCATTCTTCTGATTGTACATCATGTAGAATCATGCCAGTCATGTAGTCATATATGTACATAGGGTAATAATGTCTGATTCGTTCTACTACCATTTCTACCTCCATAAAACCCTCCCCTACCTTCACTCCTCTCTGCCTATACCAAATTTCTTCTATTTTTCCCTAGCTGCCGCCCCCCCCTTATTGTGAATTAGCATCGACATCAGAGAAAACATTCAGTCTTTGGTTTTATTAGGATTGGCTTATTTTGCTTAGTATGACATTCTCCAACTTCATCCATTTACTGGAAAATGTCATAATTTCATTCTCCTTTAAGGCACAGTGATTTTCCATTGTGTATATATACCACATTTTCTTTTTCCATTCATCTGTTGAAGGGTATCTAGGTTGGTTCCATATATACAGAAGTTATTAATAATAGGGAAGCAAAGCCAGAGGATTGGAATAATATACACAAAGTTCAACATCAATTGTAGACAGATTCAACACCTTGGACCCTGGTCTTCCAGTGTGAGTTTCCTTCCAGTAATAAATGGAAGGGCGGAAAGATCCTTCCCATGCATGAGATGACTAACAGAAGTATATGTTATGCACTGTGATTGCCACCATCTCAGTGATTTTCATGGTTTGGTGGACTTTTACAGTGCTTATCCTCAGAATATGACTCAGAGTAAGAATCAGATTAAGTACAATACAACTCAATGTTGGTTGTAATATTTCACATCATTTTAAAAATTCTTTTATTCAACCTAGTCAAATTTTATTTGAAAGTAGAATTTTAAATACACCTTTATAGAATATCATTAAAAAGTATTGCCATATATTATTTTTATATAAACATTCTTCTTTAATAAATAGACCATACCTTCCTTTGGATAAGAGATTACATTTTTAATATGTATTTTCTTTAATTTTATTGTACACATGGGATACAATAGCCTTTGAATGCTATATCAATTTAAAAAACACAAATTAACTGAATAGCCATTTTTAATTCTGACTTAATACCCAATGGAAGAAGTTTGTCTAAAGATAAGACCTGGTCAAAAACAATTGAAAGTCTGCTCTTTGTGGCTTCTTTGTTTTGCTTGGGGTTTTATTTTTTTATTTATTTTTTGATTTGGGTTCTTTTTTTAAATTTATCTTTTAATTTTTTACATTTTGATTCATTGTACACAAATGAGGTACATCATTTTGTTTCTATGGTTGTACATGATGTAGATTCATACCATTCGTGTAATCATACATGTACATAGGGGTAATGATGTCTGTCTCATTCCACCATTTTTTAGACCCCTGTCCCTCTCATTTCCTTCTACATAATCTAAAGTTCCCCCATTCTTCTCTCCCTCCCCACCCCCACCCCCACCCCCATTATATATCATTCTTCACTTATCAGGGAAAACATTTGGCCTTTGGCTTTTTGGGATTGGCTTATTTCACTTAGTATGATATTCTTTAATTCCATTCATTTATTTGCAAATGCCATAATATTATTATTCTTTATGGCTGAGTAGTAATATTCCATTGTGTACATATACCACAGTTTCTTTATCCATTCATCTGTTGAAGGGCATCTAGGTTGGTTCCACAATCTAGCTATTGTGAACTGAGCTGCTATAAACATTGATGTGGCTGTGTTACTGTAGTATGCTGATTTTAAATCCTTTGGGTATAAACCGAGGAGTGGGATAACTGGGTCAAAAGGTGGGTCTATTCCAAGTTTTCTGAGGATTCTCCACACTGCTTTCCAGAGTGGCTGCAACAATTTGCAACTCCACCAGCAATGTAAAAGTGTGCCTTTTTCCCCACATCCACGCCAAAATCTATTATTGTTTGTGTTCTTGATAATAGCTATTCTAATTGGAGTAAGATGAAATCTTCGAGTTGTTTTAATTTGTATTTCTCTAATTACTAGAGATGTTGAACACTTGTTCATATATTTATTAATTGCCTGTATGTCTTCTTCTGTGAAGTGTCTGTCCAGTTCCTTGGCCCATTTATTGATTGGGTTCTTTGTAGTTTTGTTGTAAAGTTTGTAAGTTCTTTGTAAATTTTGGAGATAAGTCCTCTATCTGAAGTGCGTGTGGAAAAGATTTTTCTCCCACTCTGTAAGCTCTCTCTTCACATTCTTGATTGTATCCTTTGCTGAGAAAATCTTTTTAGTTTGAGTCCATCCCATTTATTGATTCTTGCTTTGATTTCTTGTTCTTTGGGAGTCTTGTTGAGGAAGTCTGATCCTAAGCCAACATGATGAAGATTTGGGCCTATTTTGTCTTCTATTAGGTGCAGGGTCTCTGGTCTAATTCCTATGTCCTTGATCCATTTTGAGTTGAGTTTTGTGCAGGGTGAGAGTAGAGGTTTAATTTCATTTTCTGCATATGGATTTCCAGTTTTGCCAGCACCATTTGTTGAAGAGGATATCTTTTCTCCATTGTATGTTTTTGGCTCCTTTGTCTAGTATGAGATGACTGTATTTATGTGGTTTTTTTCTCTGTGTCTTCTATCCTGTACCATTGGTCTGCCTGTCTGTTTTGGTGCCAATATCATGCTGTTTTTGTTACTGTTGCTCTTTAGTATAGTTTAATGTCTGGTATTGTGATACCTTCTGTTTCACTTTTTCTACTCAGGATTGTTTTGGCTATTCGAGGTCTCTTGTTCTTCCAGATGAAGTTCATGATTGCTTTCTCTATTTCTATGAGGAACATCATTGGAATTTTAATTGCATTGAATCTGTATAGTGCCTTTGGTAGAATGGCCATTTTGACAATGTTAATTCTGCCTATCCAAGAACATGGGAGATCTTTCCATCTTTGAAGGTTTTCTTTAATTTCTTTCTTTTGGTCTGTAGTTTTCATTGTAGAGGTCTTTCACTTCTTTTGTTAGATTAATTCCCAAGTATCTTATTTTTTTGAGGCTACCGTGAATGGAGTGGTTTTCCTAATTTTTCTCTCAGAGGATTCATCACTTATGAATAGAAATGCATTAGATTTACACATATTGATTTTATATCCTGCTACTTTGTTGAATTCATTTATTAGTTCTAGAAGTTTTCTAGTGGGAGTTTTTTGATCTTCTAAATATAGGATCATGTCATCAGCAAATAGTGACAGCTTTAGTTCTTCTTTTCCTATTTGTATTCCTTTAATTTCTTTGGTCTGTCTAATTGCTCTGGCAAGTGTTTCAAGGACGATGTTGAATAGAAGTGGTGAAAGAGAGCATCCCTGTCTTGTTCCAGTTTTTAGAGGGAATGCTTTCAATTTTTCTCCATTAAGAATGATGTTGGCCCTGGGTTCGATCCCCAGCACCAAAAAAAAAAAGAATGATGTTGGCCGTGGGCTTAGCATAGATAGCCTTTACATTGTTGAGGTGTGTTTCTACTATTCCTGTTTTTCTAGTGTTTTAAGCATGAAGGGGTGTTGTATTTTATCAAATGCTTTCTCAGCATCTATTGAAATAATCATGTGATTCTTAATTTTAAGTATTGATGTGATGAATTACATTTATTGATTTCGGTATGTTGAACCAACCTTGCAGCCCTGGGATTAGCCCCACTCGATCATGGTGCACTATCTTTTTAATATATATTTTTATGCTATTTGCCAGTATTTTGTTAAGGATTTTTGCATCTATGTGCATCAGGGATATTGGTCTAAAGTTTTCTTTCCTTGATGTGTCTTTCTCTGGTTTTGGTATCAGAGTGACACTAGCCTCAGAGAATGAATTTGGAAGGGTTCCCTCCTTTTCTATTTCCTGGAATACTTTGAGGAGTATTGGTATCAGTTCTTCTTTAAAGGTCTTGTAGAATTCAGCTGAGAATCCATCTGGTCCTGGGCTTTTCTTGGTTGGTAGGCTTTTGGTGGCTTTTATTTTGGTGCTTGAAATTGATCTGTTTAGATTGTGTTCATCTTCCTGATTCAGTTTGAGAGTATCATATGTCTCTAAAAATTTGTCAATGTCTTCAATATTTTCTCATTTGTTGGAGTATAGATTTTCAAAGTAGCTTCTTTAATTATGTTATGTATTTCAGTGGTGTCTGTCGTGATCTTTCCTTTTTCATCACAAATTCTAGTAATTTGAGTTTTCTCTCTCCTTCTCTTCATTAGTGTGGCTAGGGGTTTATCAAAGAACCAACTTTTTATTTTGCCAATTTTTTGAATTGTTTCTCTTGTTTCAATTTCATTGATTTCAGCTCTGATTTTAATTATTTCCTGTCTTCTACTATTTTTGGTGTTGATCTGTTCTTCTTTTCTAGGGCTTTGAGATGTAATGTTAGGTCTTTTAGTTGTTGAATTTTTATTTTTTTAATGTATGAACTCAATGCACTGAACTTTCCTCTAAGTACTGCTTTCATAGTGTCCCAGAGATTTTGATATGTTGTGTCATTGTTCTCATTTACTTCTAAGAATTTTTTATTTCTTCCCTGATGTCTTCTGTTATTGCATCATTCAATAGCATATTATTTAGTCTCCAGGTGAATAAGTAGTTTTTCTTTGTTATTTTATCATTCATTTCTAATTGCATTCCATTATGGTCTGGTAGGATATAGGGTAGGATCTCTATTTTTATGTATTTCCTAATGGCTTCTTTGTGGCATAGCATATGGTCTATTTTGGAGAAGGATCCATGAGCTGCTGAGAAGAAAGCATATTCGCTCGATGATGGATGAAATACTCTGTAAATATCCATTAAGTCTGTATCATTGATTGTATTATTTAGTTCTATAGTTTCTTTGTTCAGTTTTTGTTTGGAGGATCTATCCAGTGGTGAGAACGGTGTGTTAAATTCCCCCACTATTAATGTGTTTTGGTCTATTTGATTCTTAAAATTGAGAAGCGTTTGTTTATATACATAGATGCTCCATTGTTTGGGGCATAAATATTTAAAATTGTTATATCTTGCTGTTTTAGGCTTCCCTTAAGCAGTATGAAATACCCTTCTTTATCCCTTCTGACCAACTTAGGTTTGAAGTCCACTGTATCTGATATGAGGATGGAGACCCCTGCTTTTTAACTGGGTCCATGTGCATAGTATGTTTTTTCCTATCCTTTCACCTTTAGTTTGTGAATGTCTTTTTCTATGAGATGAGTCTCTTGAAGGCAGCATATTGTTGGGTCCTTCTTTTTAATCCAATTTGCCAGTCTATGTCTTTTGATTATTGAGTTTAGGCCATTGACATTCAGGGTTATTATTGTGATATGATTTGTATTCCTGGTCATTTTGGCTTATTTTTGGTTTTTAACTTGACTTAGTTTCTCCTTTGATTGGCTTTTCCTTTAGGGTAGTTCCTCCCTTTGCTGACTTGTATTGTTGCTCTTCACTTCCTCCTCACGAAATACTTTGCTGAGAATGTTCTGTAGGGCAGACTTTCTATTTGTAAATTCTTTTAACTGTTGTTTATCATAGAAAGATTTTATTTCATCGTCAAATCTGAAGGTTAGTTTTGCTAGGTATAGGATTCTTGGTTGGCATCCGTGTTCTTTCAGTGTTTGAAATATATTGTTCTAGGCCCTTCTTGCTTTTAGAGTCTGGGTTGAGAAATCTGCTTATATCGATATTGATTTCCTCTTATATGTAATCTGACACTTTTCTCTAGCAGCCTTTAGAATCCTATCTTTATTTTGTATGTGAGATATTTTCATTATAATGTAACTTGATGTGGATCTGTTATAATTTTGTGTATTTGGTGTTCTGTAAGTGTCTTGTATTTGATTTTCCACTTCATTTTTCAGGTTTGGAAAATTTTCTGATATTATTTTATTGAACAGGTTGTTCTTGCCTTTGGTTTGTATCTCTGTGCCTTCCTCAATCCCAATAATTCTTAAATTCATTCTTTTCATGATATTCCATAATTCTTTGAGGTTCCGTTCATGACTTCTTAACATCTCAGTTTGTTCAACTTTATTTTCAAGATTAAATATTTTGTCTTCATTGTCTGAGATTCTGTCTTCCATGAGGTCTATTCTGTTAATGATGCTTCCTATTGAGTTTTTAACTTGGTTTATCATTTCAAGTATTTGTTTGTTTGTTTTTTCAGAATCTCTATCTCTTTATCGAAGTGTTCTTTTGCTTCCTGCATTTGCTCTTTTAACTGTTTACTGGAATGTTCATGTATTGCCTGCATTTGCTCTCTTATCTCGACTTTTGCTTCACGAATCATTTTAAGTATGCAGAATCTAAACTCTTTTTCTGTCATTTCTATTGCCATGCTGTCATTGGATTCTATCACAATAGCATCTTGGTTTGTTAGGGACAGTTTGTTCCCCTGTTTTTTCTTATTGTTTCTGTATATTCCCCTCTAGCAGTGATGATCAGAGCTACTGAAGTTCCCCCACTTGCAGGCTTATTATGACCTCGCAGTTTTCCACTACCTCTGCTTTGAAGGGGAGATGAATACCAGTAGCACCCAACATAGAGAAAATGTTGCCTGTACCAGATAGCCCCTATAAAGACTTTAACATTATTGTAATGAACAGGATCAGTTTGATTACTATTTACAGTATTTCTAGTTGTGAACAAGAGGATGGTGAAAGGTGTAGGATGTAAGTGAGTAAATAGAGGTACTTGTCAAAGAGCCAACAGTCTCCTGTAGGTGTCTCAGGAAGGGAACTGCCCATCCAATGATGATGGCCACACCCTCAGGAATAATTCAAAATGCCTACACCAGCCTCCAAAGAAGCTGGGGAGGCCCAGCGAGGGTGTGCTGAGTCATCATGGAGGCAGGCCTCAGCAGTAGGGGGGCAGGTGGGCAGGCTCAGCTACTGGCCTCCATCCTTGGTGTGGGGGCAGGCTGGGAGGCTCAGTGACCGCATCCTTTGGGGTTTTATTTTTAATCATTTCAAAAAATTTGGTTTTTTTTGTATAAACACCTATTTTTTGGTTTGTTCCAGTGCCACCCAAAATACTTTAATTCATCCCAGGAACTTCCATTCATTAAGTCCTTTGAATTTATTCCAGAAGTCTGAATTGTTGCAGGAATTATATTAAAATTGTTGTCTCAGTATCACCCTAGAGTTTAGTTTTCCTCTAAGCAGAATATGAGAAGGGATTTGGATGCTCATTATTTATTAAGGGAGGACCCTCAGGAAAAGGAGAGGGAAGAAAGCAAGACAAGGCAGGGGAAAAGGTAAGCAAGGATGTGGTCCAGCATCAGCATAATCCCACAGATATCTGTGAATTGTACTGCAGAGTTGGTTCTACATTGAAGTAAGGGGCTGGCCTTTGGTACTCTCATAGGCTGGTCATTGGTTCTGAAGGAGGACAGTTCTCCAGAGATGTGGACAGTTAGGAGTCATTAGCAGTCCATACATTATGTCTCAGAGTTTCTATTCCTCATTCATTATTAAACAAGAAGTCATCATCATCAAGATATGACAATGAAAGATAAGTTCTTTCACTCAGAGAAAATAAACTAGTAAATAAAAAAATATAATATGGTGTAAGAATTCAAATAAGGAGCACAGATCAAGGATAAGACATAGTTATTATTTCAGTATTAGAAATGAAGATAAAATATTTCCAGGCAGTATATATGGAATTTATAAATTATGAACAAGACAACAAGGTGGTGATGGTAGGGACCAGGTTGAAGGATGCATCAAAGGTTCTGTATTTGTGAGTGAGGTGAGAGAAAGAGAAACATACAGAGTAGACAGCTTCTGGTCATGGTGATGTATCTTCAGACCATAAAAGAGATTTCTTTGATTACAAACAACAGAAATCAACTCTGCTGATATGTAGAAAAGCAATTTATAAGAGATTAAGTGAATACTCAGATTCCAAGTTAAAGGAAAATTGGAGGAACCAGCTTAGGTAGGAGCAGAATTATATGTGGATCAAGATATCAGGGTTCAAATGAACATCCTCAATAGGATTATGCATTAGAATATAATTGGAATTCCTGGGCTGAACTTTACACAGTCTTGTGTTACTGTGCTAAGGAATTTTATTCTAGGGAAATGCATCTTATTGACAACTTTTATCAAAAATCAGTGTGACATGATTGAGGATCCTACCAAGGTATTATCCAATGAGAGTGTTATAAACTTCCAAGGAATATCAGGGTATTATTACTAGGAATGGAAGTATATACTAGGGTAATGAGTATAAATATTCTATGTATTATGAAATGGAAGTTTGATTTTATTCTTAATATGAAAATGACCAGACACATCCTCTCAGGGAAAAGGAGGAACATGTAGTTTTGGTCACAGGACCAGCTAAAGCAGGGGTAAAAGTATTGATTGGGGGCAAGGGATCCATCCTGCTATGGCAGGAAGTAGCAGGACCAATGTGGCAGGTCCAAGTAGCAGGGTCAGTATGTTGAAGAGAACCAAGAAAGTAGCAGGAGAGACAAGATTATTATTACTTTACACATAAGGGCAAGATCAGGATGATAATGACAAAAACCAGAGTCAAGGGTCTTTGGAAAAGTGATCAGAGTTAAGACTAGAGGCATGAATCTAGTCAAAACATATATTTTGACAAGAAATGAAAGGGACACAACCAAGGTGAAGGTGGTAGGGATGGAAAAAATGAGGACAGATTCCCACAAAACAGGCTTTATCCTGGTTGTGCTTTGCATAGTTGCAGCACTGAGTGTTGGGGAGGGAGCACAGAGGGTCACAGAATTATGTCTCCAGCATTAAAATTAGAATAGTAAGACATTATTCAGGGTTTCAGGATTTTACAATATCATGTAAGGTTTGCTTTTTAAACTTCAGAGTGCTTTTAAGCTATGTATATGGTGAAATATACATCCTATCAATTTCCTGGGTCATAAAGTGTACTGCACGAAAACATAAGAGCGTGTTTTAATACAGTTTTTAATGGAGAGATTGAGTAATTGGAGGGACTCTAGAGCCTCACCTAGACAGGAAGAAAGCAAAATAAAATAGTCATTAACCAAAGTCAGAGTTTAAAAGAGAAGAGACAGGACTTTGGAGCAGGAGTTTAGGAGCTTAGGAACAGATAGTATAGGTAAGGGTACTATAGGAGAATAATTTTACCAAGTGTAGAGGGATAACAACTGTAAAGAAATTAAAGGGATGTGGAATAGGAAAAGAAGAGTTCAGACTATCCCTATTTGCTGAGGACATGATCCTTTGTTTAGAAGACCCAAAAAAACTACACCAGAAAACTTCTAGAACTCATAAACGAGTTCAGCAAAGTAACAGGATAGAAAATTAGCACCCATTAATCAATTGCATTCCTATACACCAATGATGAATCAACAGAAAGAGAAATTAGGAAAACTGTCCTATTCACAATCTCCCTCCACCCCAAATACTTGGGAATCAATCTAACAAAAGATGTGAAAGACATCTACAATGAAAACTACAGAACACTAAAGAAAGAAATTGAAGAAGACCTTAGAAGATGGAAAAATATCCTGTGTTCTTGGATAGGCAGAATTAATATTGTCAACATGGCCATACTACCAAAAGCACTGTACAGATTTAATGTAATTGCTATTAAAATTCCAATGATGGACTTCATAGAAATAGAAAGAGCAGTCATGAAATTCATTTTGAAAAATAAGAGGCCAGAATAGCCAAAGTAATCCTTAGTGAGAAAAGTAAAGCAGTAGGCATCACAATACCAGACTTTAAATTATACAACAGAGCTACAGTAACAAAAACCACACAGTATTGGCACCAACACAGACATGAACAAAATAGAAGACACAGAGACAAACCCACCTAAATACAGTTCTCTCGCAGTAGACAAAGGCTCCAAAAACACACATTGGAGAAAAGATAGCCTCTTCAACAAATGGTGCTTAGAAAACTAGAAATCCATAGTAGTAGACTAAAATTTAACTCCTATTTCTCACCCTGCCCAAAACTCAACTAAACGTGTATCAAAGACCTAGGTATTGACCAGAAACCCTGCACATACTAGAGGAGAATGTAGGCCCAACATTCTGTCAGCTCAGGAACTAACTTCCTCAACAAGACTCCTAAAGCTCTAGAAGTAAAATCAAGAATCAATAAGTGGGATGATACCAAACTAAAAATCTTCTTCACAGCAAAGGAAACAATCAAGAGCATGAAGAGAGAGCCTACAGAATGGGAGAAAATATTTGCCACCTGCACAGCATTGATTTCCAGGATTAAAAAAACTTAACAGCAAAAAAAACAAATAACCCAGTCAATAAATGGGCAAAGGAAATGAATAGACACTTCTTAAAAGAAGAAATAGGAACAGTCAACCAATGCGTGAATGATTCAACATCTCTAGCAATTAGAGAAATGCAAATTAAAACTACACTGAGATTCCGTGTCACTCCAGTCAGAATGGTAATTATCAAGAATACAAGTAACAATAAATGTTGGCAAGGATGTTGGGGTAAAAGGTACATTCATACGTTGCTGATGGGACTGCAAATTGGTGCAAGCACTCTGGAAATCAGTATGGAGATTCCTGAGAAAACTTGGAATGGAACCACCATTTGACCCAGTTATCCCACTCCTAGGTATATACTTAAAATCAGCATATTATAGTGACACAGCCACATGAATGTTTATAGCAACTCAATTTACAATAGCTAAGCTATAGAACCAACCTCAGTGTACTTCAACAGATGAATGGATGAAGAAAATCTGGTGTATATGCACAATGGAGATTACTCAGCTATAAAGAATGACATTATGCATTGGCCAGTAAATGGATGGAAGTGGAAACTATCATGCTAAATGAAATAAGCCAATCCAAAAATCAGAAGGCCAAATGTTCTTTCTGATATGTGGATGCTAACAGACAAGGGGGAAGGGTGGAGAGGGGAGAATAGAAGTTTATTGGATTAGACAGAAGGGAATGAAGGGAAGGGAAAGGGGGTAGAAATAGAAAAGACAGTGGAATCAATCTGATATAACTTTTCTATGTTCACATATGAATATAACACAGTCAACATATCATGTACAGCCACAAGAATGGGATCCTAATCAGAATAAATTATACTGCATGTGTGTATAACATGTCAAAATACACTCTACTGTAAACATGTATATCTAAAAAGAACAAAGAAAGAAAAAAATTGCTTTTGAGCCAAATTCTTGAGTGGTATGTCTGGACCATGAGTGCTATGCTTAGGCCATCGTTATCCTTTTGAAAATGAGGGAATTGTGGATGGATAAGTCATTGTTTGGTTTCTTTATTGTCTTTTCATCTATATGATTTGCTATCTTAGTACCTTTTCAAATATTTCACATTTTCCTTAACATCTATAATTTATATAGAGTTCTAAACTTGTAGTAATAACAATGATAATGACAACAGTGTCAATAATAATAATGCCAACATTTTTGCCAAAGATAAATTTGAATCAGAAAAAGTACAACAATAATTATAGCTAAAAATAGAACTTTTAAAAATTTAAAACCAGAAATTACATTGCTGTTTGAAGATTTGGGGGGTTCTGAGTGGAGTTCTAATTGATTGTCAGTAAATACTATGATTGAAATGAATATTTATTACTTAACTGGAAAATAACATTGTTACAGAAAATAACATTTTTATAATGGTTTGATAACATTTTATACAGATTTCAAAAGCTATACATACTTTATTCCTGGCAATGCTAGTTTCATGAAATTGACAGATGAATTCAAATGTGTTTGAAGACCTATGTACTATCAGCACAACAAAATTTCATAACTGTCACATACTGAAAAATGGATGCTGGGACTACACCATCTGTCTTATTGCTCTGTACAGCATGTTTTTTCCTCAGCTCTCTAATTACATATCTTCTTTTTCTCTTGCAAAGCATTTGCTAAAGGTATTTCATGAAAGAAGCTTGAAATTGAGCTCCTCCAATTGGAAAATATTTTGTACACTCGATTATACAAAAATTGTTTATATTTTTAACCTTTAAAACATTTAATTTTAGTCTTACATTGCAGTCTTGGTTTTATCTAAGTTTGTGTTTCCCAGGTAATGTCATGGTAAGATTTAATGGAATCACCACACCTTTTGAGATCGCTGAATATTTTACTCAAGTAAATGATTGTATTAAAAATAGAATAAAGTGACTGATAATATTTCTATATATGCTAGAAAACCACAAAGGTAAAAGAGCTAAAACCTATTAAAGATATAATATAAGGAACCAAAATATTACCACTAGCATTTGTTAATCTAAATGGTAAAAAGGACAGCTTCCAAAGTGAGCAGAAAACTCTTTCTTAAGCCAGTGGAAAATAGGCACTGAGAAAAAAAATCTACTTTCAAATTTCTATACTATGTTTTTCTATAAATTGACATGGCAAGTAGTAGAGAAGAGTGTTAAAGAATAAAGTTTACTCGACTTAGGAAAAATGCCAGAAAAATGTTGAGAATGTCTAGAAGGTTTAAAAACCAGTGAAGTTTAAGGAAGCTGGATTTCCTTAATGTCATATTTCTCATACATCTATCATTAATTTGCTTTCTGTAGAACCTCATCTGCACAAATTTACACTACCATCTAGGGTTTATTTTAGGTTTACTTTAAAACTACTTACTTCCAAAAAGTCCTAAGTCTCAGTCGAAGCAACACTATCTGTAAATAAAGTTTAAAAATTTAAAAATGTCTGTCACTTCACATCATTCATGTTTCCCACCATGGACATGCTGCGTTGAAGAAATTATGTTAAATGTATTCAGAAGGGAAATGTTTGGACAAAGATGAGAGATTAAGAAGCAGAGAGTGGAATTTAGAGAACTAAATATAGACGAGCATAATTATCAGAAACACAAGTAGATGCTAAGTTTATCCAAATCAGGTTTCTCCAACCATGGGGCAAGTGGGTAGTGTAAGCCTATTTGGAGACTTTTCTGTTCCCTCTTCCCTGCCTTTCTCCCCTCTTAACTATGTTGGTTATCTAGAATCTGAACAAATATGGATGGGATTTTGGTTGGCCCCCTTTAGTTCTTCTAGGGGATTTGCTGCTGCTGTTCTTTTATACTCATCTCCATTCAAAAACCCCCAAAAGAATGCTCTGACTGTTAAACTGTGTTGATTTGTCCCTCTTATTCTATATAACTTTACTATAAAATTCACATGGTATGTGTATACTTTTTTGTATGTGTCTCTCTCCATACTTGCATATAGTTTCATGAAGACAAGTTTCATTTCTGTGCTTTTTATATTATATCTTGAACTCCTACAACAGAATCTGGCATATGGTGATTATTTAATAAATGTTTGCTAAATGAATTAATTAATGATTTTATATTTGATTGTGACCTCATGTTCTTAGCCTCTGACTTGATAGTTTCCTCTCGCCTAACCTCTAAAATGGATTTTTGTGCATTTGTTTAGGCACACAGAAGAATCTCTCTTCTGTTTAGGCTAGCCTAAACAGAAACTTATTTGTGAACTATTAATTTAGGGTTGAAACTCTAAAACAGTAGCTGTGGCCCAGTTAATTTTCTTGGCTCTATAAAAAATTAGTTTTGCAAAGTAATTTCCTATTGTTTTCATGTAGTACCACTTATGACTTAAACTTTTGTCATTTGAGATAAATGCTATGTTTTGAATGGCACATGCAAATGGTATGTTTTATGAATAGTGATTTTGTGTAAAGCATTTCACAATTTTCATTTCCCCTCTTATTTTGATAAGTACCTGTTACTTCAGTTATGTGGTAGTTTTAATCTTAGGTTAGTAAAAATGTTCTCTTTGTGGATTTCAGAGGACATGTTTTAACATAACTGTTTTTTAAAAAACTTTGTTATGTTTATTTAATGCTTCAAGTGTGTTCTTGAAAATATCTAAGGTGGAGAACAGGTTGTATATACTGAATAATGTGATCAACAGTGTATTTTTATCTTTTCTAAGACATGTATGTAAAAGACATAGTGTTTTCTGCCAATGTACTAATTTCCCCTATTTTGAATATTTTCTCAATTTTTACTCTAGATTTTTAGATTTCACAATCTAAATATGTTCTACAAAACTACTTTTAAAATGTTCAATATATGTTTGAATTTTCATTACCCAAAAAACCTATTCTTATTTTCTTCCCTTGCAATTGAGATCCAGTAGAGTGTTTTTTGTTGTCCTAATCTCTCAGCTGCCACTGCAGATTCTAAATAACTGTCCTTAACTGTATGGGATTTAGTCTTTTTTCCTACTTTAGTCCCTCCAAATTAATTTCTTCCATAGTATATTAATGATGTCCTCTAAACATTATTTTATATTTTCCTATCTAGTTGTTTTCAGTGTGATATTTGGTCTTATTTCATAATCTAGTTTATTTTTGCCAGAAATAAAGATGTAGTTTGGTTTTCTGCTTTCTAGTTCCAGTACCTATGTATACCAAGGAGATTATTCAGGGATTTGAAGAGAAAAGAAAAATAAGGCAAAACAAAAATAAAAATTCACCATGTTCCTAGTTATCTTTACTATACACCAATGGAGTACATGTAGATATAAGAGAAATTAGTGATGTCAATCTTTCATGAAGATTGGTTAACACGTAATGAGTCAAAATTTAAATAACTTCTCTTACCATGATTAGGTACCAAGCTCTAGGGGTATAATAATATTAATATATTGTTTTCCTGAAGAAAAATTAATTCTTTACATAGCTGCCAGAGTTTAAAAATAATTCTTTCAATATTTATATCTTTTTACTTCTAATTTTAAAAATTTTAAGCCTAATAGTAGACAAGTTTTTTTTAATATATTTTTAGTTGTCAATGAGCTTTATTTTATTTATTTATATGTGGTGCTGAGTATCAAACCCAGTGTCTCACACATGCTAGGCAAGTGCTCTACCACCGAGCATGACTCCAGCCCCTCGATAAATTTTTAAGTTTATATTTGACAGGTTCTTTTTTTAAAGTACAGTAAAATACAATAGTATAAATACATGGAAATTCTGGAAGGCAATATTTCAATATAGATAGACACATACCTTTTAGTAAAATACATGTTTCCTATAGATTACTTTAAAAATATGGATCAAAGATTTAGGCATTAGAACGAAGACCCTGTGCCTAATAGAGGAAAAAGTAGGCCCAAATCTTTACCATGTAGGCCCAGGATCTGACTTACTTAACAAGACTCCTAAAGCACAAGATGTAGAATCAAGAATCAATAACAGGGATGGATTCAAGTTAAAAACTTTTTCTCAGCAAAGTAAATAATCAATAACATAAAGAGAGAGCCTACAGAATGTGAGAAAACCTTTACCATGTACACCTCAGACCATTAATCTCCAGAGTATGTAAAGAACTCAAAAAACTTAACACCAAAAAAACAAATAACTCAATCAATAAATGGGCTAAGGAATTGAACAGACACTTCACAGAAGAAGCAATACAATCAATCAACAAATATATGAAAAAATGTTCAACATCTTTAGCAATTAGAATAATGCAAGTGAAAACTACTCTCAGATTTCATCTCATTCCAGTTAGAATGGCAATTATCAAGAATACAAGCAACAATAAATGTTGGCAAGGATGAAAAAGGTACACTCATACACTGTTGATAGGACTGCAAATTGGTGCAACCATTATGGAAAGCAGTATGGAATTTACTCAGAAAACTTAGAATGGAACCACCACTTGACCCTGCTATCCTACTCCTTGGTTTATACCCAAAAGACTTAAAATGACTATATTACAGTGACACAGACACATCAATGTTTATAGTACCTCAAGTCACAATAACTAAACTATGGAGCCAACCTAGGTGCCCTTCAACAGATGAATGGATAAAGAAAATTTGTTATATATATATATATATATATATATATATATATATATATACACACACACACACACACAATGGAATATTACTCACCATAAAGAAGAATGAAATTATGTCATTTGCTGGTAAATGGATGGAACTGGAGAATATCATGCTAAGTAAAATAAGCCAATCCTAGTAAAACCAAAGACTGAATGTTTTCCCTGATATGCAGATGCTAATTTACAATAAGGGGAGTGACTAGGGAAGAATAGAGTTACTTTAGATTAGGTAGAAGGGAATGAAGGAAGGGGAGGGGGCATGGGAGTAGGAAGGAGAATAGAAGGATATATAACTATATGACTGGTGAGATTCTACATCATGTACAATGAGAAGAATGAGAAATTATACTCTATGTATGATGTGTCAAAGTGCATTCAACTGTCATGTATAACTAATTAGAACAAATAAAAAATCATAAAAGATTACTTAAAAATATATAGGGAGAAAAATGTTTTCATAACTTTGAAATTTCTGATTTTACATGAAGAGGCTCTGTAATTTAGTGATGATCTAAAAATCAACTATCTTATTTTATTAAATGAGAAATAATTAGCAATTTTGAGATTATGTAATTAAAGTTGACAGCTAATTAGAAATTAACACCAACTACTTTTGTTCCTTAGAACATTTCAATTAAAATCTGTAATTTTAAAATAACTTTCATGTCTAAACTGAAAACATTTTAAAGTTACAATTGTGTATGTGATGATTTAATAAATAAAGGTTACTTCAATGTCAACTTAACTTGAGTGATTAGAATGACTTGAAAAACAATGAGAAATATTTGGACCATTCTCAACTGCAAATTCATATGTAAATTTAAGGTGCTAAAAATAAAGTTTTTTTCCTTTAAACTTTGTAATTTAATTTCTTCACTCTTTTTGTGCCCATTGTTTGTAATATTTTAAGTTCTGCCTTTTGGAAACTATATTGCTTTGCTTCTATAGTTTAAATAGTTAGCTTCAGCTTTCCTTTTTGTGAAAGTATGTTATGAATTGCAAGATATTGTGAATATAATTTTATGTAACTGGTGAAAACAAAAAAAAAACAACAACAGAGTATCTGTTCATGTACTGTTCATCAAATGTTTATTAAATACCTGCTGTATGTCAAGCACTATACTAGTTGCTGAGGACCCCAAAGAGAACCAAACATAGGCTTTTCCTCAGGGAGCTGATGAATAAGTGAGGAAGCCAACAAGAAAAAAGATAATTTCATATGGTATGATAAGTGTAACTGAGATTTAAATAGAGTGTTCCATGAAGTCACATGCTTTCTGACACTTGTTGAATAGTGTCTTGGGTTTGTGGAGAAGTAGGAGCCTTTTCTGTGTATTGTTTGTTTATAAGGAATTGGAAGGAGAGGCGGGGAAAACTCATGAATCAATCAGTTGTTACACAACAACATTCCAATGAGTTGAGTAAAGGAATTGGAAATAGATGGATGTTCTTTAATTCAGGAAGCCCTAAAAATTATTGGGGCCAAATGTTCTTTTTTGTTGTTGCCAAACTCTAATTCATTAGATTTGGATTGTCATTTTATTGGTCCATAACCATCCCCAAATTATTGTTACTCAAGGCATATTCATCAGTTCTTAAAAGACAAGCGCAAAACATGGATTAGTAGAAATTCCATGAAATACAATAATCTGATAGAATAGTTTGAAAAAGAATGCTATTAGACAAAGGGGATTGAAGGGAAGGGAGTGGGGATAGGGAGAGGAAAGACAATGAAGTGAAGCTGATATAACTTTCCTATGTGCATATATGAATACACTACAGTGGATTTCAACATCATGTACATCCACAAGACTGGGATCCTAATTAGATTAAGATATATTCCACACTTTTATAAATATATCAAAATAGATTCTATTGTCCTGTATAAATAAAAAGAACCAATTAAAAAAATGCACAACCATAGAAATGAAATGATATACCCCATTTGTGTACAATGAATCAAAATGCAGTTTGTAAAAAAATTAAAAGCTAAATAAAAAAAAATAATGTTTTACAAAAAAAATGCTATTTTGTGTATATGCACATGTAGAAGTCTGAGTACAGATATGTGTGTTTTTGTATAAGTGTATACAAAATATATATATATATATATATATATATATATATATATATATTTGTGTGTGTGTGTGTGTGTATAGTGTGTATTTATATGGAGGTACATGACCAAAGAAATTAGTTAAGCATATTTATGCCAATAGATGTTAGTGTCATTGGGAAATGTCAGAACTGAGTTTGTAGGATTTTTTTTAGTGTAAAGCAATGTCATCATAATGGCATGTCCCCTTTTCAAAAGATACTTTGGATAGCCCTAAGGTGCCCTTAATAGGCAACATGATGTAGTGGCTATGGGCAGTGTCTGGACCCAGGACGCCTGACTTTGGATTGTACTTTCAATGTTTATTAGTATAAGCATATTACCTCTTTGTGTCCCAGTTTCTGTGTCTATAAAATGGAGGTAATAATAATACATATCTTGTAGAGTTATTATGAGAGTCAAATTGTGTGTAAGGAGAGTTCTTAAGTGAGTACTGAGTGGACAATCAGGACTATAAAAGTATATACTAACTAGTGGTGGTTGAACTGTATCTGGGAAGGCTATTTCACACTGGGAAATTGGAGTGTGGATAGTATTAGGGATATTCTTTTTTGGATTGTCTTTTCTTTTTTTAAGAACTAAGTGCTTGGCTTAAGAGTGCTAAAATAGTGCTTGGGACAGGACTTAGGGAGATCTAAGAGCAACATCATAATGAAATGGAAATGACATGCAAATCAGTAGGTACATATTATGTGTCCAGTATGTACTTGATGTTAAAAGATTAGGAGGAGTGGTGAAACAAGTACAATCCCTAAGAGTTTGTTTTGACTTCTGCCAAGGGTTTTAAGCGATCAGAAAATACTGAAATGTTTAGCTGATATGAAAGCAAGAAGTGAGGAGGCTATTATCAAGTAAAATAGAGTGAGTTCCTTTCTACTCAGGAAGTGAGGTCTTTAAATTTTATTGTAGAAATGAACAAACATACTGAAAAAATAATTTGGACTTGTAATATGTCCCTTCTGTTATAATGCTTGCACCTTTAACCAAAGAAACTTTTTATTTCTGAATTTTATATGATTTTTCCCCTATATTTCTTTTGGAGTCACAAAAATATATTTTATCTCATCTTTTCTGCTTTATAGTTCCAAGTAGGTGAAAAATATTAATCTCATTATCATAATATCTGTATTTACATTCATCTCTCCCTTTTATCTCTGTGTGTGTGTGTGTGTGTGTGTGTGTGTGTGTGTGTGTATGTATGTGTGTGTGGTGAGAAAAAACATAGATTAGAATCTGGGAACCCATTTTCTATCCTCATTTCATCTCACTTATAAAATTTGTGTACTCATTGAACCAGAACTTGGTATTTGCAGATTACTTCCTCCTTCCCTTTCTTTTCCTTCCCTTCCCCCTTCCCTCCCTCCCTCTCTTCCTCTCTTCCTTCTTCCCTTCCCTTCCTTATTCTTTTCTTTCCTCCCCTCCTTTCTCCCCCATTCTGTTATTTCATTGAACATCTTCTGTCAGAATACTTTGTATTCTGGGAATACAAAGTTAAGTACTTGTACCTTGTCCACAAGAACCTCACATATAGTAAGAGACTAATTCATAGGACTAGTGAACTAAGCCATATAACCAAAGTCTCCCCAGAGATTTTTCTGGGAGCCTTGGGAAACATGCTCTTTTTACCTTTTGGATTCTGTACTGCAAGGAAATGATAAGCCTATATGCTAGTGACTGTTTCTTTGACCATAGAAAGATCCTTGCAGAAAATGAAGTAAATATAAAGTGGACAAAGTGAAAAGATAGAAGTAAGATCAAGTATTTCCTTGGTGATAGAGAAACAAGAAAAAGAAGGCATCTCCAGGAGAGAAAGCACCACAAGCAAAGGCATGGAGATTTAGGAAAGAATATTGTGTTTCAAATGAACTGTTAAATGTGCAGGAGGTTGAAGGAATGAAGGAAAAGTTAGGTAGAGACTAAACTAAGGATGAATGGTATTGTAATCCAGAAGGCAGTACTTTAAAAATCCTCTGGCAATAGAATAAGGAGATAGAATCTACAGGGTGTGGTAAATGACCTAATAGGGAAGGGAGAGGGTAGGTGGAATCTCAGTTGGCTCCAAGGTTTCTTTTTTGGGTGTGAGAGTGCATTGTGTTATTATTCAAAAGGATAAGAAATTCAAAGGAGAATGAGAAGGAAAGATAATTACTATAATTTTGGAAATAATGAGTTTGAAGTTCATTTAAAAGATTCACCTGGAAGTGTTTTATAGGCAGCTTTTGGAGTTAAACACTGGTCATTGTCTCATCTAGGACATCGTTCCTGGTGGTGCGATAAGAAGGACTTCAAAGAACATGTTGTCATGGGTAAGGAGAAGGGAAACTGGCCACTTCCCTCATCTCCAATCTTCAGGTGGGGATCAAAGCAGAACAACCTTGGTTGTGAAGTAAAGGAATGAACTCATGTGCAGTTAGCACACTATCCTGTATCTGTTCCACCTGCTTGTAAACATGGCAAAGCCCTCCATGTTGTCCTGGCCTGCTACTGGCAAGGAGTATGTGAGTAATAAAAAGTCCAAATCCTCTGCGTTGAATTCTCCAAGTTCTTTCTTTTTTTTTATTTTATTTTTATTGTAAACAAATGGGATACATGTTGTTTCTGTTTGTACATGGAGTAACAGCGTACCATTTGTGTAATCATAAATTTACATAGGGTAATGATGTTTGATTCATTCTGTTATTTTTTCCTTCTCCCCCTCCCCTCCCACCTCTCTTCCCTCTATACAGTCCCTCCTCTCTCCATTCTTGCCCCCCTCCTACCCCCCATTATGTGTCATCATCCGCTTATCAGCGAGATCATTCGTCCTTTGATTTTTTGAGATTGGCTTATCTCACTTAGCATGATATTCTCCAATTTCATCCAATTGCCTGCAAATGCCATAATTTTATTATTCTTTATAGCTGAGTAATATTCCATTGTATATATATACCACAGTTTCTTTATCCATTCATCAATTGAAGGACATCTAGGTTGGTTCCACAGTCTGGCTATTGTGAATTGAGCAGCTATGAACATTGATATGGCTGTATCACTGTAGTATGCTGATTTTAAGTCCTTTGGGTATAGGCCGAGGAGTGGGATAGCTGGGTCAAATTGTGGGTCCATTCCAAGTTTTCTAAGGAATCTCCACACTGCTTTCCAGAGTGGCTACCCTAATTTGCAGCCCCACCAGCAATGTATGAGTGTACCTTTTTCCCCACATCCTCTCCAACACCTATTGTTGCTTGTATTCTTGATAATCACCATTCTAATTGGGGTGAGATGGAATCTTAGTGTAGTTTTGATTTGCATTTCTCTTATTACTAAAGATGTTGAACGTTTTTTCATATGTTTGTTGATTGCTTGTAGATCTTCTTCTGTGAAGTGTCTGTTCATATCCTTAGCCCATTTGTTGATTGGATTATTTGCATTCTTGGTGTAGAGTTTTTTGAGTTCTTTATAGATTCTGGAGATTAGTGCTCTATCTGAAGTATGAGTGGCAAAGATTTTCTCCCACTCTGTAGGCTCTCTCTTTGCATTGCTGATAGTTTCCTTTGCTGAGAGAAAACTATTTAGTTTGAATCTATCCCAGTTATTGTGACTCCTCCAAGTTCTTTCTTTGGGAATCAGTAAATAATACCCCGGGGCTTTTGCAGTCCTGGGGTTGTGTCTTTGAAGTTTAGAAGGGAGCTTTTTGCTGACCCATCCCCATTTAGTAGCTATTGACACAGATGTGGTGGAAGCAGTGAAAGTAGCAGTACTGAACTTTGCAATTAAAAGGATATTCATATTCTTACCAGAGCAACTTTTGGAGGATGGAATGGGGAGGCCAAGATATGATTTTAGTGGATTGCAGAGTGAACAGAAAATAAGAGGAAAGAGTAATAGAATAGTAGCTCCATTAAAATGACAGAGTTGAGGAAGTTTGGTTTGGTTTGGTTTATAAGATAGAAAACCACTTGAATAGATTCTGAAGAAGTGGTCAGTAGAAAGACACAGACTAAAAATAAATGAGAGCCGGGCGTGGTGGCACTCCCTGTAATCCCAGTGACTCTGGAGGCTGAGTCAGGAGGAATGTTGAGTTCAAAGCCAGCCTCAGCAACAGCGAGGTGCTAAGCAACCCAGTGAGACCCTGTCTTTAAATAAAATACAAAATAGGGCTGGTGATGTGGCTCAGTGGTTGAGTGCCCCTGAGTTCAATGCCCAGTACCCCCCTAAAAAGATCGAAAAATAAAATAGAGGAATGAAATTATCAGTAAAATTCTGTATATTATAATATCATATCAAGAACTATGTGGAGAGATTATCTTTTGTTAAGGATGCATCTTCCTTTGACACTGGAGGAAAGAAAGGGAAGAAGGATTCATATGGATACAAATAAGCATATCAGTCAAGATATTACTACCCTCGAAAGAAGCCATTGAATATTTTTGAAGGGAAATTATTTAATACAAATAATTGGTTAAGTCATAGAGAAACTGGAAATCTAAATAGAGAATTGTGAATCAACCCCGAAATTAACAAAAGCATGAAGCCAATATATTGGAGGAACAAAAACAGGAAGGGAGTATTACTAGGAGTGGAAGATGGAGAAGTGGTAGCTCTATCTGTTCGACTTGAGAGAATTGTGTCTAGCATAGACATCACCAGAGGCCAAGGGTCGGGGTGCACTAGACCTAGTTTCTCTCTTCTTCTTTCCCTTCAGTCTCCTGTTGGTGCCTTCAAGACCTCCACCTTGAAGCCTTCAGATACAAGTTGTGAGCTAAAGCAGAGCCAGGAAAGGACGAGAGAAGGATATGCATTTAAACAAGCCCATGCCCACATCATAGGTTTGCTGATGATCCACTTAGTTCCATGTACTAACAAGGTTCATGGAAACATAAGAATGGTTTGTAAATTGCAGAAAAGATTAAAACTTGCGTACTAGATTGTTAGAGAGACATTGACGTAGGTGTTGAAGTTAGCAATGATTATAAGATTCTTTAGAAAATAAGACTGAGTCAGGTGTCATCATCTTCAGGGAAAGACAGAAATGACAGCAACAAGAAGCAGAGAAATCTGGCTTGATGATGGAAGGGGTTTTGAAAAGAGGCTGGGGGAGTAATGGCCTAACCATTGGAATTAGGAGTGCTACTTGAGACCCTTGAATGGTATGTGGGGAGATGATGGGGAATTTCCTTATGAGAAGCAAAAGATTTGGAAAAGAGGGGTGGGAGGGGTGGGGGGAGGGGAAAAATAAAATAAACATCATTACCCTATGTAAATGTAAAAAAATAAAAAAAATAAAATAAAATAAAATTAATTAAAACCAAATTAAAAAAAAATAGTCTTACTAAAAAGTATAATGCTGTTATTTCTGTAATGATAAATTCAATAAAGAAAAATGAATTGCACCATTACAAAAAAAAAAAAAGTTTTAGAGAACATTCTGAAGTTAGTTTGTAGGATTATTTATAATAAAGCAAGAATTTGAGAGTAAAATAGTGACCAGAGGGTAGGAGGAGGAAGCATAGCAAGCAGCATGGGGAACAATACTTCTAGGCAGTGGTGGAGGAGATGGAGTTTAATTGGGTGGCCAAGAATAACCTGAGTAGAAGTTTGAAAATTCCTTACTTAGGCAGACCGAGGTCTGGGTAGGTTTTGGAGGATCCTTGTGTTTAGCAGTCTTTGCTCAGTGCTCAGATGTTTCTTTTGTTACTTCCTTTCCTCCCATGATCATCATTCAGATGTACTAAACCTGGAAAGTATATCATGTTTCTTCATTCCAGCATACTCTTAGAATCCAGTTTTGGGAATTTAATGTTTAATATTTACAGTGGGTTATCATTCACTATAGTTGTGTTTTCAGGGATCACAGTGAATTGGAGACCATTTGTGATAGCACAAGAAACAGTTCTCAGGTCTGAGAATGGGTCCTGGTTGGTGATGTTAGATTAATAGTCTTATTTTCACAAAGGAAGTATTCAGTAAAATGTTGCTACTGATGCTCTTGACCAGAGAAGGGGGAGGAGGAAGATAGAAGGCGGCAATAAATTAGTGAAGTGACAAAAACACTTTTTTGTGCTTTCTTGAAATATACTATCTTATCCACATGTCAGATTTCACTGATTCTAAGAGGCTCTTTGTTAACATTTTAATATTTGTGAAATGGTAAATCAATGGCATTATAATTTGAATCTGTTACCATCTTCCATTTGGGTTGGTTCATAAAATGCCATCTGGGATTTAGCAAAATCTGACAAATCCTTATTTTCATTTTCATCTAACACATATTGTGTCTCACATTCTAAAACTCTTATTTTCTCTGTTATTTTCATTAATTTCTTAAACTCTACTCAATATTTGACCTGTTTCCCTCATACCTTTCATTCTAACCTTCTTTTCCTACAGAAAATTGTTTTTCCCTCAAAACTTTAGTTTTAGGAAGATAGCATGTAATAAAAGTTCTCTCTGTCTCTTCTATTAACTATAATATGACCCTTGGACATAGTTTCCTTATATGAAGAATGAGGAGTTTGGACTTAATGATATTAAAGGTCTTTCTCTGTTTTGAAAGTTTTTGGTTTTCTGATTTTCAAAGGCCAATAAATCCATCCCCATGTTTGTGCTTTATAAGAGGAGTGAAGACAGAGGAGAAAGATATAGAGAATTCTGCCTCATCCCTTAAATCCATGTATCTTCTGACTTTTGTTGCTGATAGACCACTATAGGTTTAAGGTTTATTTCTGAGCATAGACATCCAGCAACATCATCTGTAGTTACACAGTGTCCTTCTCTTCAAGTATATACAAAGATTTAGTACTTTTTGTAGTAAATAATTGGATATTTAATTCCTTCCTGGGAAGTCATTATCTTCTTTTACTCTGGCATAGAAAGCAGACACAGTCTGATAATTAAAACAGAGATTATTTGCTCTGGATATCTTAAATATACCATAAAGTAAGACAGATAGATACAAGTCAGATATTTCTAATCAGGTCACCCAGAAAATGGGAATTGCTGTGTTACCTCATACAGTTAGAATGGTTGTTTATGTAGCACATATTGTAACCGGTATTTTTCAGCAGTGATGAATCTTGGAAAATAAACTCAGTTGCAAGTGAAAATAGTTGAATGGCAAATTCCTTTATTTGCAAGTGATTGCTTTTGGGCTAGCTACAAAGTCTATTGATTTTTTCAGGGAAAAGTAATGCTATTGTCAGGTCTTAATTGCAGAGTAGATATATATCAGATTAGCACCAGAGAGGAAAATGATCCTAGAGAAGTGTACATTAATGGCCCCATATATGAGAAAACTAACTCTTAAGGAAGGGAGGTAGTAGTTGTTATGAATTCCTAGAGAAATTAACATGTAGTTTGGTAGATAATCATACACCAAAAAGCTACCAATGAGGGCACAGACTAAGACTAAAAGAGTACTGCAAAGAAGTGTATGCAGTCAATTTAGGGAAATAATTTAATATTAGTATAAGAATATAAAACAAAAACATATAATTGACAATTATTTGGGAAATTCAAGATTTGATTGGTAGGGAAGCAGTGTCTTAACCAATGACACATTTAATTACTAGCCAGTTTGATCAACTACAATAAACAAACATTAAAACAATAACAACAACAAAAACTAATCTGTTTCAAGCATTTGTTTATACTCTGGATATGGAGTTTGGATGACCATGAAATTTATCATCTGGACCAGGGTAACAAGCATAAACTAGGCCCTAGTAGATTCAGTGAGGATCTATTAAGTGTTTTGGATTATTTGCTAAAAATGTTTGAAAATAAAATGAATTAATGAGACATCTGAAGAGAAATAGACATAAACCTTTCTTAGTAAGCTTCTACTCTGTGTTTCCAAATCTATATGGGGGCCCTGATATTTTAGAAAATCTGATGACATGGACTCTCTCCAAAAGAAATGAATTGGGAATGAAATATTTGGGGATTCCTGAAAACTATGTATGGGTAAGAATCTCAGCTCAAAACTAGAGAGAAAAAAATAGGTTATCAACTTTATATTCTATCAAAAGAGCTACCCACAACCAACATTATTACTTAAAACACTTTGATGAACCATAATAGACAATGGACATCCTTTTATAAATCATTCAAACACATATAAAAACATGAAGAATGTTTATAATCAACCCATATATAACTATCACTCAAACTCGCTTGTTTGACTTATTTCTTTTTTAGTTGTGGCTGTTGAGAAGTTTTAAATACGCCCCAGATTTCATGTCATTTCTCCCTTATATACTTGAGTAGATATCTCTTACAAACAAAAAAAATGTAGGGGAGGGCATTTACTTACTTTTATACTATTGTCATAACTAATGAAATTAACACTGATTCTTTAGTATTATCTATTATTCTGTTCATATTCAGGTTTCATAAGTTGTCTCAAAAATGTTATCTTTCATTTAATTTATTTGAATTGGTATCCAAATATTACACATTGCATTATTTTTCATAGTCCCTCCACTACCACACCCTTCCCCTTCTTTTTGAAGCAGACTGAACAAGTTGTCTCATAGAACAGAGACACCTGTGGCACCACACTAGATTCTCTATCCCCTATAGTTCTTGTAAACAAGAAGTGAGATGTTAGACTTGATTAAATTCAGATTAAATTTATTAGCCTTTTTTCAGGAAAACGTGCACATATGATGCTATATATTTTATACATGATGCTATATAAAATTGCCATGTTTTATTTAAGCAACAGTTGATAACAAGAAATAATCTTTTGACCAAAATAAACAACAGAACTAATCCATTTTCAAGAACCTAACTCCCAAAGTGTCTGTGGTCTATCCCAAGGTTCTTTAGGCCATGGAAATATGAATGACTAGTATGAAATATTTATAAAATGCTACAGTGTCAGATATGTTTACCTGTAATATTCATTTAAATTGATAAATAAAGCATATAATTCTTATTCTTGCCTCCTCCCTTTTCTGGTGTCCTATATCCCCCCCTTTCAAAAACAAGCTATCAGTTCCCATAGCAGCCTTTACCAAGACAGATAAATATCAACATCATGGTTGAAATACCAGTGCACTGTGCCAACAATTATCCTACAATTTGTGAGTTGGCGTATTAACACACAGGGACTTGAGCACATTACTAATAGCCATTGAGGGTAGCAAGCTAATCTCTAAACACATTAAAATTCCTCAGAGGACTTTTTCAACACTACATAATCAAGATTTGGTGATATGAACTGCTTTGTTAGAACTTGTTGAGAATTTTGTATTGCCTTCTTTGTATATGTGTGTGTGTGTGTGTGTGTGTGTGTATGAAAATTACTGCCAACCTTCATAAGTTGGCTTAGATAATATACAGATCAACCAAAAGGAGATTGAGCTAGCCAAATGAAGCATACGGCAAAACACTGGGAAAAGAGCATATTATGTAGTGACTTTTAATTTGGAAATGAGAATGTAAGGACATATTGGATTTAATTGGGGCTTGTGTTAAAAAAATGTGCTGGTTTCTGTCATCTCAGAACTGAAATGTTTTGATTTGCATTGCTGAGGAAAAGGATACTCCCATGGATGAATGAGTCTTTGGCTAAAATAAATTATTAAGCTGGCTTAATCTCATTTTTATTCTCTTTTAAGATAATATTGACAAAATAGAGCTTTTTATCCTTAGCAACATAAGTAAGAAGAATTGTAGGGGCAAAGAGCATATGAGAGAGAAGTTGACAACTTTTCCATTTTTCATTGTATTTGATTTTTCAGGAAAATAATGTGAAAAATATCTATTTTTAACATAGTTCCTTTGAGCTTCATTATACAAATAGATATTAACAAAGTAAGAATAATGAATAGTTTGTTGACTAAAATTTGAAGCATTTTTTGTAACATTAAATCCATTATTTAAACATGCTGGAGTTTAGAAATCAGATTCTCTTCAGACTCTTAAACAAACTTGTATTTTTATTTATCATGTTGGCTTTTGAAGACATTCTTTGGATTGTATCTCCCTTTAGTTATAGGTTATTGTGTTGAAAACCTCCTGCCTGCCACTCCCAATTCTAACCCTGGGAAAAATTCCAGCAGGTGGATACTCCTGTTCCTTAAGGATATCATATAAACATTTTTATCTACTAGTCCTAGAAGTATGCATTAAATGGACATTAATATATATTATATTAAACAAAGAAATTATAGGGCAGGACATTAAACAGCTGCTACATGAAAAATGATTTTTTAGCTACTATCTGCTTTTTAGAGAGGAATATGGAGTAACAAAATGTTAAGTTTTTTGTATATATATGAATTTCTCTCAAAATCAATATATGGAATTTTTGTGTACATACACAAACACACACACTTCTTAACAGAGTGATTCCCTTTCAAGATGGCTCTAATTATTAGAATATATACTCTTCAACCAGAAATCTTCTTCCCTAGTACTTCCACTTATATCTGTTCTCTGACATAATGATGAATGAATCTACACCTATTTTTTCCCCTTTTATCTGGCAGCTTTTCAAATAGATGAAGACAGGTACCACGCCTTTTCTCAACCTCTTCTGCAAGGCCAAACCTTTTTCATTTTCTCAACTCCTTTTTCTGTGTCATCATTTCATGACACTCAATAATTCTACTCAAACTCCTTTAAATCACTATATTTTGACACTGTTATAAGTTCTACTTAAAACTGAACTCATTATTCAAGGGTGGTCTGCTAAACATTAAGATTTGTTTCCTGACATCTGAATGTTATACTGTTGGCATAACATACTGTGGTTGTACATGATGTGGAGTTTCACTGGTGGTGAAATACACAGCTTTAAGCCATAGAAAACCTGACATGTAGGAGGAATTTGATAAAAATACATTTTCTTCTTATTATTGAATTTGTATGTAGAAAAATTTTTATTAATTAACCACACTAGACATTCTCTCAGAGTCAAAGAAAACTAGATACATCTTCAGTAAAGGAACTTTTATTTGGGAATAAACAAAGAATAGGATTGCAATCTGAGTTACAAACACAGTCCAGGGTAGCCTCAAGTTTATCCCAGGAACAAAAGAAAGGGGTTAAGGTTTTATTGTGGAGAAGAGAAAAGCTACCAAAGGTGTTTTGAAAGAAATCTCACTGGCATTTGTGGTATTATGCCAGAGTTGGTGAGCTCTCCTTGTCAAGTGACTGTAGTTACTGAGTAAAACTAGCCTTAAAGTCACAGCAGCCTATTTCATTGGATTGGGTTTTGGAAACTGCATCAGGCATGTGTTTTTGTATAAGCAAATAGCTGATCTTATACTGTCTTTGTAATAGTTCCTATTATCCAAGAAATTGTGTGTGAGAGCTCTCACTTCATAGCCATAGTTTATCCTGGGTGATTCCATTTTGAATCTGACAACTTTCACAACCCCTAAACACATACTGTTTTTGAGGCTTATTCTTTTTTTCTGATATTTTTATTGGTACATTGTAACTGTACATAATGGTGGGATATATTGTTATACATTCATACATGCACACAATATAACAATGTAATTTGGTCAAGGCTTATTCTTATTAAAACTCTAATTTCTCTCAGGTACTGGATACAGAGAACTGTAATCTTGACTTTAAAACTGTGCTTACTTTTTTTGCTATGAGATGGGAAATACATTCATCCTGAGAATCAGAATCATTATTTGCTATTCATCTTGCTGACATTAAGTTTAAATAAATTCTTAATTTAGACCATTCAGTTTTTTCTTCATCTTAGAAACTGTAGAGCACATTAGGAAATGCAGTGATAAGTTTATTTGTACCTGAAGACAGATAATGCCATATGTGGTCAAAGAAAAATGGTAAAGACCTTTCCACTTCTCTTCATACTATTCCTATCTTTATTACTCCTTTTATCATGCATGCCATTAATCTATATAAAATGTCACTGCAAAGGTAGATTTTTTTTCCAAAGTAGCTAAAAGTATAAAGTATATTCTTATATCTATTGAGCTTCATCTGTAAGCACCATTTAATTTCAATCAGAGAGATGATTTTGACATAGAATCATTTGAGTCTAATCGGGAGGGAGTATAATGGATAATGGCACCTTTTTTCTCACAGTTGATTCTTATGTAGGGATTCTCTTCATCATTTTTGATGATTATTAAGTGCTAAGTTGACAATGGAAGCCTTCTTTAGTTACTTTATTCCTGACTTTTGGGAACTCTCCAAAATTAACCTAAGAAATTTTCAATGTGAGAGAAAATCTCATATTCAATCAAATCAATAATTTTTATGAGGCACTGTTTTGGGTAAGGCACTGTGCCTAGCTTTCTATGTGATTCAAGGGATTTTTTTTTTTTTTGTGGTTTATACAGTTTATTTTAATGAACACTTAGTTGACATTTCTTAAGAAGATCCCAAGCAATGGCTCTCGGTGGTCTTCATAAAAATTAATTAGGTAAGAACAAAAACAACACTCTTGTTGCAGATGAGGTAACAAAATACAGAGAGGTTAGCAACTTCTCCAAGCCACCCAGGAAGGGTTGGAACTGGGATTCAGATGCAGGCTCCCTGGCCCCTGTGTCAATATGTTTCCCCATGAAGCTGCCTCTGACACTAGTCATTAAGAGAAGCAGATGGACATCCAAGGGCTGCTTCAGCTTCTCTGCTACATACTCAGAAAGGGTCAGGACATTGGCTGAGACTCTGCCTAATCTGGAGAATTCATCCTCAGCTCGAATCTCAAATAGCAGCAATTCTTCCTATCAACCTTGTTGTTTGGCTCTGAAGAAGCTTTCTTTCACAAAGCAGTCTTTTAAGAGACAGCTTAAAATTTTGAATTGAGGGGATCTGCAATATACAGTGGTATGAATTTAGAGTACAGTTAGAAATATATTATACTCTTGAAACCATGTTAAATTTTTATAAACCTTAAGTAGACAAAAGATGCTCAAGAGAAAACTTCTTGAATGAATACGTTCAAAATGATGTTTAAGTTATATAAACTCGGAAATTGGTTTCCAAAAAACTAGTTTTAACAGTTTTGGAAGTGTAAGTAGTATCTTAATAGCTAAGAATAACTAAGAATCTGGTGGTTAACTAAACATTGTGATTTGGAAGATCTTGCATCAAAGAAAAGGGTGGAGACTATTGATTCACTTATGTTTATTCTTTCATTTGTAAAATATTTATTTTGATCATTTTAGTGCCAGGAATTGTACTCTTAAAAAAAGAAAAGAAGGAAGGAAGGGAGGGAGGGAGGGAGGGAGGAAGGAAGGAAGGAAGGAAGGAAGGAAGGAAGGAAGGAAGGAAGGAAGGGAGAAATAAAGAAAGAATCTAATCTAACCAGGAATGAGGACAGAGGAGTAGTGGGATATAATGGAAAAAGATAATGTTAGTCTTCTGTACATTTTTTTTCTCATTCTCTAATTCCTCCGAAAACAGTGCTGATAGAATGAATTAAAATCTTTCAAATTATATCAGGATTCAGCATCAGGTAGGTTAAAAATAAAGAGAGAGAGAGAGAGAGAGAGCATGCAAGCGAGGGTAGACAGTGTTTTCTGCGTTGAAATACTGCCTTGGTTTCTTAAGACATCTTGATGCTTAATTTTCCCTGAGGAAGGAAAAAATATTTGGGATGGTCTTCCATCTTCAGGATAAAACAAATGAGATGGAGTATGAGCATTGAGTTAGTGCATGAGGAAATGTTCAGTAAATGCCGATAATTAATGAACAATGCATCTTCATATCTGTTTTCTTTTAAATTTTCTCTTGAATTGATTTTAAATATTCATTTAGTGTTCAGCAATTTCCAAAAAGTTAATAATTTCATTAAAATAGGCATTGTTTAGACATACCTGAGCATACTCATAAGTGTACACACACACACAATATCCACCCTCTTTGTTGTCAGTTGGCCTCTCTTTTGGAATGTAGTTAGGTTATAGTGAAGGGACAGGTAATCTACCAGCAGATGCATGACCATAATTAAGTTTTAAAAAATTAGAAATTAATTGGCAAGACTATCTAGCCTATAAATGAAGCCACACTACTTGAGTACTTGTTTCAGAAAAACAATACTGTGTCCTGTATGTTCCAAACATTTCCCTTTCCCCAGTATTCTTTTTCCTTAATCTAATTGGTTTTGAAAGAAATATATGGTTGGTACTACTATAAATAAGTATGTTTGCATAATATAAATTTGATCTCTAATTAAATCTTAAGGAAATGAAATGGAATTTGCTTCACATTAATTGGTTTAGATCAGTCAGTAATTGTATTAGAGGGCATTGGTACTCCAAAGTATTACCATTTTTAATAAATTGCTATCACATTTAATGTTGTGTTCTGTCCGTGAGTACATCAGAAAAATAACCAGTAGGTTTTAAATCAGTTACACATTTTTTCAGTTTTTTTAGCTTTTGTTATATTTCCTTTTTTTAATTGACATATATGAATTGTACATGTTTCTGGGCTAGTGTGTAATATTTTGATACATGTATATAATGTGTAATAATTAAATCAGAGGAAGTAGCATATGTGTTACCTCAAACATTTATTTCGTATTGTTGGGAACATTTAAAATCCTTTTTTCTACTTATTTTGAAATATACAAAAATATAGTTACATGAAAGTTCTAGTGTTCTATAGCGTAGTAGGGTGCTATAGTTAATAATGTATTATTATATGTAGTTTTAAACACACTGAAATTTAAGCAAGAATTCACTCTTAAATTAAGTCTTTGTTCTTATAATAAATAGTTGTAATATAAAGTTCATGAGGAGTGGTGTAGGAGGGTAGGGTAGAACTTGGAACAAGAGTCTTCATTAGATAGACTTTTTGTGCTTTTGCACACTGTTAGGTATGGCAGGAAGAACATCAAAATAATGTTTGAGAAAAATAATTCTGATTAATACTTGTGGTAGCAGAGCCAAAGGCTGTTGTATTGAATAAGAGATAAAATTTGGTAGTTTCAGTAAAAATAATCCCCCCACCATTTCTCTTCAGTGATGTGGAAAATGGTTCCCTTCTCACAGGTTATCCTCTCTTGTCTTCTTCCTCACACAAATAAACAAACAATAACAACAACAACAAAACAACAACAACAACAACAACAACAAACTAGTGGTATTTTATTGGCCATTCTGCAACCAGGAAAATCATCTTTTCTTCCATTACCATAATGCTTGCCCTTAAGGGAGTTACATAATAGCCTTTCTAATCTAGGTTGCAGTGACTTTCTTGTTGGATCTGTTACCTTAAGTTGTATTTAGTCTGATGATCATAGTAACAACTTTGATAAAATATAGCAATATACAGATCTCTTTATTTTATCAGGAAAACTAGTTGCTTTTTGACAGTTGACTTGGAAAGATGTTGTGTCTACTCTTGCAGATGAGAAATGAGAGTCTGAGAGAGGCCCAATAACTTCTTTGTGGTTCTTCAGCTGACAAGAAACAGAAGCAGCATTTGAACTCCAAAGCATTTGACTTTTCCTGCTACTCTACTAACTTTTAAATGTAACTTACTGACCTTTTACAGGATACATGTATGTAAAACAAAAAGTATATTCAAGAGATCTAAAAACCTAGATTTTCTTTTTCCTGTTTGAATCCACATTTTAAATGAATGACATAATACTTGAAGGTCTTCCAGCACTTGGAAGATGTTGGCACTAATGAGGAAACATTTCTAAATTAATGGCACCAGGGGATTCAATCAGGAATAATTGGATGACCTTTGAGAAAATTAGGATTGACTGTCAGAAGGAAATTTCTGTCCCATTTCACTGAACAGTCATCCAATGAAAGGATTTCATTTTCAAGAAAGGGGAAACTATTATGATAGAATAATGTTTATTACTGAATATAGTCCTTTAATAATAGAAGGATAATTAAATATCTTATGGTATCCTTTTTTATTTCCAATTCTGTTTAGAATTTTATCACACGCAGGATGTGATCTAAATCCTTTAGGAATCTGGTTAACTATATAAATTATTTTTTTTAATTCAGAGAAATTGAGAAAGTGAGAAGCAGATATATGATCATGGGTCAAAGAATGTAACAATTTCACCACATGTGTAATCATTTAAAGACAATGAAGATGCTTTAGAAGTTTATAAGTTTAATATGTGCTGATTGTGTTTAGGATATCTTGAATACTAGTTCAGGAATTATAATTGTGGAATGCCTAATGAAAGGAATATTCTGTGAAAAATGAGTAGAAGGTAGAAGAATGCCAACTTCTGGAACTTTGATAGAAATTAGCTTTACAGACGAGTGATCTCTTTGCTAAGTACAAAGGGGCCAAGGAAATTATTTCAAAGTTCTGAGAATTTGCACAGGAGCCTGCAGCCCATTTAAGTCACAGAATTGAGGAACTTGTGTATTTAAAATGAAGTTCAATATTTTTAGAAATCTTCTAGCAGTTTATAAAAAGTAGTATAATGTTTTACATTTTTGTAGGAAAAAAACCTTCCATATGCTATCATGATTTTTACCTTCTCTTAGAATTACTTTATTGTAGTGGTTAATCAATATTGCTCCTTAAATACAGCTTGGGAAATAAATCTGTCAGGAGAGCAGATTTTGGGGTGGGGTTGTAGCTCAATGGTAGAGAGCTTGCTCCTCACACATGAGGCCCTGGGTTTGATCCTCAGGACCACATAAATAAATAAAATAAAAATATTGTGTCCATCTATAACTAAAACTATTTTTTAAAAAGATAGATTTTGTGAGAACTAAAAGTGAACCACAATTCCTTAGAATCAATAATTTATAAAGAAAGTTTGAAAAAATTACAGTTTTATATTTTCTTAAAAAAGAAAGAGTAGGAATAAAACTTTCTGTATAGTAACATTTTCTACATTATTGGCCTCAGGAACTCATTATATTTAAAAACAAATTTTGGGGGGTCCCCAAAGAACTTTAATTTATGTAGATTTTTATAACTGGTATTTATAGTTTAGAAATGCTTAAAATAAGTTCATTTAAAACAATATTAGTCTATACCCAAGATAGTTACAAAGAGAATCACACAAAATCTAATATACAAATGTTCATAATTATTCAAAATAGACAAAAATTAGAAATAACCCAAAGGTCCATTAACTCATGAATGGATAAATAAAATGCAAAATATACATATAATAGAATATTATTTGGCCTTAAAAAGGAATCAACTACTCAGACATGCTACAACATAGGTTGGTCTTGAAAACATCATGTTAAGTAAAAGAAGCCAGACACAAAAGGCCACATGCTGTATGTTTCCATTTAAATGAAATGTTCAGAACTGGCAAACACATAGAAATAGAAAGTAGATTCAGCATTGCCTGCCAGGGTAGTAGAACTGTTAATGTATTTTAACATAAATTTTATATATTATGTATATTATATAATTACAAATTATACTTTTTGTGAAGAAAACGATTTTCAAACAAAAATATTAATGAGATACATCACTTTACATTTTTTGAAAATTTCTTTTTTTTTTCTTTTTGTTCTGGGGATGAAATCTAGGAATTCACATGTTAGGCAAACAGCTGTGCCATTGAGCTCAATTCTTAGTTCTTTTTATATTTCATTTTGGGACAGGGTCTTGCTAAGTTACCCAGGCTGGTCTTGAACTTGCCATCCTCCTGCCTTAGCCTCCTGAGTAGCTAGGATTACAGGTGTGCACTACTGTGCCCCACTACAGATTTCTTTGACATTTGACTTAAAGAGAATAATTGGATTCTTACGTTTACTTGGCAGTCAGTCTATTGCAATATGTTGTTTTGGCTGAAATATATCAGAAAGCATGAAGTTACCCACATACATATTTAGAAAAGGGAAGAATATTATAATACATTATTTAAGTAATTATGGATTTTTCTTTGATATTATATCAAAATCTGATATTCCTAATCATTCTTAAAAGTTAGGGTTGAATATACAATCTGAAATCCTCAAGTTAGGTTGATTTGGCTGTAATTAATTATTCAAATGCTAGACTGAGCTGGGAAGTTGAAGATGGGTCACTCACAGGGTTGGCAGTTTGAGTTGGCAGTCTACTGGTTGCTTGGCTGATCAGTGTCTTAATTTTCTTTAGTATGACCTCTCTTACAGCCTAAGGTTCTCATAGCAATGGTAGCTAGTTTCCAAAAAGAATTTATCCTAGTAAGAAAGTTAGAAGCTATAGTCTTAAAGCCCAGCTACAGAAGTTACAGTGTTATTTTCCTTGCATTCCATTGGGGGGGGGGAAATTACAGAGCATGCTTACATTTTTTTTTTTTTCCAAATACAACTGTTCTTTTTATTTTCTGGAAAAAAATTTCCTGATATGGTAATCTTATCATTTTAGATACATAGATCGACTATTTGGGTTTTTATATTTGGAGGGGGTTACCAGGGATTGAACTCAGGGGCACTCAACCACTGAGCCACATCCCCAGGCCTGTTTTGTATTTTATTTAGAGACAGGGTCTCAGTGAGTTGCTTAGCACCTCACTGTTGGCTGAGGCTGATTTTGTACTCGAGATACTCGTGCCTCAGCCTCCCGAGCTGCTGAGACACCGCCACCATGCCTGGCTTACACTTATTAATAATATTGAAAAATCAATTCAAATTCACCATGGATTTAATAGCTAATTATTCTGGATCAAAGAAAGAAAAGACCAAATACAGGTATTTAAATATTATTCTTTCTTTCACTCACCTCCTTCATCAAATCCATACTGTTGTATGTTCAAAGTCATAGACGTTTGCATGCTTACATTTGAGGGCAGTAGAAAGAGTCTCTCTCTTTCTCTTTTGATGGGAAGAGTGGCAAAAAATTTGCAGCTATGTCCTACTGTATGACCTTTTCTGACATTTTCAATGCCATGAACATGTTGAAACTTGGTAAACATTATGATTAGATGTTGTTTTTATACTGTTGCAACTTCTACTTTGAAATTAAAAGCAACTTAATTGGACTTTTGTTTGAATTATTTAAGATTTATTGCCATATGCAATTGCTTTAATGCAAATGAGAACCAGGTTCCTTATAACTTTTTATTATCTGCCCATCCCTTTTATTTATTTATTTTATTTTTACAGACTGTATTTTGATTCATTGTACACAAATGGGGTACAACTTTTTGTTTCTATGGTTGTGCATGTTCACGTAATCATACATGTACATAGTGTAATGATGTCTGTATCATTTCACCATCTTTCATTTTAATTTGTGACATTATAGTTTAGTTTTGTTGTTGATATTCAATCACCTAAAGACAATTTCTTTCAATATGATATAAAAAGTATAGTATAGAAAGAATGTTGTGAGCTGAAGAAATAGCTCATGTTGGAGAGCGCTCGCCTAGCATACACAGAGGCCTCGGTTCGAGTCCCTAGCACCTCAGAGGAAGGAAAAAGCAAAACAAAACAGAACAAAAAAAAACCCCAAAAAAACTCTTTTGAGCTGAAGAAAGAATATTGTGTCTATCTCAATATCTGTTGTTTCTAGGATAAACATCTCCACTTCCTCTCAATGTTTATTCTGCAAGAGTACCTTGATTTTTTTTTTTAAAGTGTGTCCTTAACATCTTTTTTTTTTTTTTATTGTAAACAAATGGGATACATGTGAGTACCTTGATTTTTGTCCTCAATGGTTTTCTGTTGGCAGTGGTTATGAGAAGATAAACCAAGGCTTAATTCATGTAGTTACTTAATTATAATCTCCTTTGAAGACATTAAATGGAAATATGTTTCTTAATGTGGAGACCAAAAAAGGGAGAGCAAAAAATATTTTAAAAACTTAGGCTATAGTTTTCAAATTGCTTTTCACATTCCAAACTTAAAAGTACTGATGAGATACCTTTTGAGTTTTATTTAAGGTTCTCCAGGAAAAGGAATGTTGTATGCAGACTCAGGTTAGAAATGATTACTTGTTATTAAGCAATATGTAATTTGGGGATTTTGATAGGTATCAAAGAATGCTAAAAAGCATCATTCTTTCAGCTCCCCTTAGAAGTTGCTTCTGGAAATTTGCTTTGAAATTGCTTTCTTAAAGACTTATTCACACTGTATAGAAAATGAAGCTTTTTCTCCATTGCAAAATGACAAAGTGTCTGTAGATTGTTAGTGGAAATGTTAGGGTGGACACACTTGCTGTTACTAATCAGGTTAAGTAAAGCACTATGCTTTCTTAAAAGAGCAATATCTGGAAACTGAAACTCAGTTGACAGCTAGGCATACTGAAAATCTTAATGCTAAATTTGTTCCAAAATACTGGCGGAAAGACATTATAAACCTTGGAACCCAGTGTACAAAATTTCTTCAGAGCATTGCTGTCACCTCTCAGTATTTGCAGTACCAAAGCATAATTGGTCACCATTACCATTTGAAACAGCAAATTGCCTTACTATGGTATAATCAGTGTCCCTCAGAAACCCTCTGGCTATTTTAGTCACATCTGAAAATCCAGGATGTGAGTTTTAAGTATTCTTGAAAGGAAAATGTAGAATCATGAGGCATCATTTCAGCAAAAATTTTACTGGCAACTAAACTCATTAGGATGATTTTCTAGATTAGATCTGAGACAGCTGCCACACCCTTGGATCCTATTGAGTATAAAAGGGAGCAACCCTTGTGATTCATAGATTGCTCTAAATTGCATAATACTTTCTAAATGCCTGTAGCAAACCAAGTACATTTCTTAAATTCTGACTGCTGCATATTTCCTTTGGTTCTCTTTTGACCTAGCTAGATGGTGTTTTTTTACTGATCAGTTTTGGTTGCCAGTCTATTTTGGAGAGTTCTTACTTGAGTGAAAAAAATCTGTGTGTTACCATATATGTAAATAGCCTTATAAAATTTGTATCATAGAATATGGGAAAGGTTACATCCTAGAGGGCAGACTAGATTTTTTACTTTGACTTCATATGTGTTATTTTGTCCCTGCCTTAGTACACCATGTTCATGCCAATATCTAAAATATTCTTTACCAACTTGATTCCATTTTTCAGTCTTTAGCTCATGATCTATGATGCCCTGCCAAACTATTATAACATTTAGTCATATCTCTCTTCTCTGAATTTCCAGTGCAGTTAGGGTTAGTTGTATATAATTGAGCAACTTCCTCTGCTTTAATTATTTCATTTTTTTATTCACTCACTCACTCATTCATTCATTCATTTATTGACTCTCTTATCAATAAACATTTTTCAAATTTCTCAATATAATTTGTAAGGCACTGTTCTTGTTCCTGTGGTGGAAATAGAGTTATATTCAATCTTACCCTCAAAATAAGACATATAAAGAAGAAATAGTCCAGATAACGAGTGTAATGTATGAAGTGGTGCCATTGGAATTCATTAAGATTATTTCTTCAAATAGACTCTTATTCCATAAACAGGATCACTTTCAGTGAGATGATTGTGATGAGGACATCATGGAAAACTGGCACTGATGTGGGCATTAAAAGATGGATGGATAAGGTTTTGAAAGACACTGATAGTGCAGAATTGCATCCATCATAGAAGGAACAAGGAAAAGCATGAGAATAAGGAAGAAATGAATTTGGAGGATTTCAGATCAAATTTAGTTCAGAGTAAGATTAAGGAGTGTATTAGTAAGTTTTTTGTTTCTGTGACCAAAATATCTGACAAGAACAACTTTGAGGGGAAAAAGTTTATGGTGATTCAGTTTCAGAAGTCTCAGTTCATGGTCAATTGGCTTCATTTGGGGGGACCTGAGGTGAGGCAGAATGTCATGGCAGAGGAAAACTGCTTAGTTCATGGTATCTGGGAAGCAAAGAGAGAGGAAGTGACTAGAGACAAGATAAATCTTTCCAGAATGTTCCCAAAGACCCAATTTCTACAACTAGGTCTCACCTCCTAGTTGTTCATTCAGCTCAAATTAATTAATCCACTGATAATGTGGATTAATGATGATTATTATGATTCAATCCCTTCCCCCAGTCCCTTCCTCTGAACCTTGCTGCATGAGCATTTGTGGGATATTCCAGATCCAAACCATAATGAGGAGTAATAAGAGAACATGTTCATTTTACTAAAAACATGTCAGTACCTTCAGATCCAAAAATATGCCTTGACTTCATCTACAATGTCTGAACTGTCTATTCTGATTTCCCTTTGGATGCTGGTATATGAACTGAAGTCTCCCTCAGAGCCACTATTCTACTGCATCACAAAAATTTTATAGTATTGAAAAGACACTATTATAACAACAAACTCTTGATTATATCACATCAGATAAGCTTGTTTATGGATTGATTACAAAAACTGTGAAAGACTATATTCTTAGAAGTCACCAAAAATGAACATGTTAAAAGGTGTCTGCTCTTTATATTCTATACATATAATCGATGAAGCTCATATTCTCTCTGTTGTATTGTGGGCATACCCTTTGCCCTGAAGAAAAAAGAAATGAAAACAATTCTGGGTTTGGGATGTACGAAGCTCAGTGGTAGAGCTCTTACTTAGCATGTGTAAGGCTTGCTGCTTTGGGTTTGATCCCCAGTACCAAAAAAAAAAAAAAAAAAAAAGAAGAAGAAAGAATGAAAAGTGAAAGAATCCTATGAACTCTATTCAGTTACACTGTAATGTTCATAAATTTCATTGACTCGTAGTTTATTCCATTATGAAATTTTTTTATTTGATCATGAACAAACCTCTTGAATGGAAAGGGATGAAGCCAGCAATTAAAAAACTAAACTTAGAAGAAAAAAAACAAAACCTAAAAACTTTACTTTTCTCCCTTTCTTTTTATTCTTTCCACCTATCCCTTACTTTACAGGAAGGTACTATCTCATGACTTTTGGTTATAGATAACATTATTAAGTCACCATTGCTAAAATATCTCCTAGAGTGGTATTGATTGGGTTACAGTTACTAATAATTATATTTTCTCATTCAGCCCCTCTCTCACAATGACCAGAGATACTCGATGTGGCTTATTGTTCTCCATGGTGTTATTAGAGTCATGCATCTTTTGTACAAAGCTGCCTATACTGGGAAGAAACTTTGGGATAATGACCTTATTATTATCCTATCATTGATATTAGAAATATGGACATATTTTGAAAAAAAAAGTGAAACCCAATTCTGTAGAAATGGAAATTTTTCCACAGGAATAATGTTAAAATATTTTCCTTATATATTTGGGAAGTTAATATACCATGTTTGTAGACTAGGAGTACCAATCAAATAGGGAAGAAAAAAATCTAACTGAGCCAGGCTCAGTGCCTGTAATCCCAGCAGCTCAGGAGACTGAGGCAGGAGGATTGTGAGTTCAAAGCCAGCCTCAGCAAAAGCAAGGTGCTAAGCAACTCACTGAGATGCTGTCTCTAAATAATATACAAAATAGGACTGGGGATGTGGCTCAGTGGTCAAGTGCTCCTGAGTTCAATCTCTGATAACTCCCCCCCAACCAATTGATTCCAAGAATTTGAAAATTAAATAACTTCTGATATTTTCTAGCAATTAATACCTGTGTACTTCTTAGAGGAATCACTTTTTAATTTTTAGTACTTTAGTTTTTCATTACTTTTAAAGTACTTTTTCCTTCTTAAAAATATACACAGTTTTACATGATTTTTTTTTAACTGTAAAAATAAACTTAAGCAAAAACTGCAATAGGTTTTTGGCACAATAGCTATTCTGCTCATATTCCCTCTAAGATCCTTGAGTTGCTATAAGCCAAAAACCAAAATCCATTATTAGAATGTTGCCTCTGCCAGGTTTTATTACTAATATGTTGTTTATTTTTAATCATCTTTTGAATTATTGAATATTTTATGGTGTCTCATAACAGCAATTTCTATTTGTTTTATATACTTCATAGAGTAGATTTCATTTTTCTGCCTCAGTCCATTATATGTAATGGCTTAGCTTTGAAGTCTTTGCTTGATATAGGGGATGTTAATTTGCTTTAACACATTATCATCTAAAATAGCTCAGGGTTTGTATGGCCTTGTAAATGCTTTCTCTTGAAATATTCTGAAAGTTTCTTTATTTTTTGTTCTCCCATTTTTTAAAAAAACATGTTTAAAATTCCTCCTGGTATTCTTGTCATGTGCTAGGATATTAACCAGATACTCAGGTTGCTTCTGCTACCTTGTATTAAAATGCATAGATTCAGATTTCAAAGCAATTGATAACTTTCGCTTTCACGTAATTCTTCCAGTGTTTTACTAGTATTCCATGACATTTTAACCTAAGGCTTCTAGCAGTTGTTTCACCACTTAACCTCTAGCTAATTGTTTCTTTTATCCTCAGCCTGACTCCACAGAATGATAGATCTATTTTCCATAGACTTCCTTGCAATTCTGAACTGAACCCCTAGAGTACTGTGTCCTCTATATTCTCTTCAATTCTTCCCCAATGAGGCATGACCAAGAGATTTTTGTATCCTTGAACGGCAAGTTCTTAGAATGAAGTGGCAGATGGATATACAAGAATCACCAGTGCAGTAATAATGAAATTCAGCTCCAATTAAATTTTAAAGTTGGTTGCTTCCAAGAAGTCTAGAAATGATATGTCTAGAAGAGTTATTTGCCTTATTGGATTTTGTTCCCTGCTACTAAATTGATAGGGTAGGTGATGACAAGATTGGAAGAATCCAGGATTAGGAAATTATGATGATTTTGATGATGATAGTGGTAGTGATGATGATGATGGTAGTGGTGGTGGTGGTGATGGTAATGATTACAGTTGATACTTATCAAACAGTATATTTTAGGCACTAAGTTAAAATTTTATGCAGTAGTTTCAGCATCTGTTAGTGGCTTTCAGTGTTAGTATGTTAGTTTTCAATTATTGCATAAAAATACCACAACTTTATTATTTTAATGCAGCATGCATTTATTATCTTAGTTTCTGTGGGTCAAGAGTCTGGGTATAGCTTAGCCCAGGGTCTCACAGGGCTTCAATCAAAGTTTTAGCCAGAGCTAGATTCTTTTTAAGAGGCTCAGTTGGAAAGAGTCTGCTTTCTTGTTCTTGTGGCTGTTGGCATCATTCAGTTATTTGTGGTTGTTGGACTGAGTGCTTTATTTTTTCCTATCTATTGGTTAGAGCCTACCCTGAACTCCTAGAGAACCCCCTGTTTGTTGCTGAAAGAAATTCACCAACATGACTGCTTGCTTCCTCCTAGCCATCCTTGGAAGTTCTCTACAACACAAAATTCTACAACTTTATGTAATATAATTATATATGCTAATCATCTCTATCCCGTCATCTTTTCCATATTCTATTGCTTAGAAGGAAGCTATTAAGTGCTGTCCCTACTCAAAGGGGAGAATTACACCAGAGTGTGAACACAAAGAAGTAGGAACCATGTGATTCTTCCTAAAGAGTTTGTACATCACGTGCAGAAATTGCTTTGTCTGATAATATCTTTCTTCTTTCCACCTAAGAAATAGAATAACTCATTGTTAGTTGTATATATGGTAGGATAAAGGCTTCATTACCTAGGTTTTTCTTGTAGCTAGGTTTGACTATACAACAAAATATGGTGAGAGGTAAGATGAGGAAGTCTGGAATTAGGGGAATTTTTAAAATTTATCCTACCAGTCATTGAGGATCATCTACTCCTGACTTCTTAACATGAGAGGAAAATAAGCTTTTATTTGGAAGCCATTGTTATTTTTGACTGACTCTTGCAGGATACTTCCTTGCATTCCTCATCTGATGGCCAGCCCCAGGACTACACTGTCTTGTCCTGACCCTACCCTAGTATAATCACCCTATGAGGCAGGAACTAGCCTCTTTAACTCAACATCTCCAACAGATATTTGCTTCTTAACACTGTAAGGATGAACCTGATCTTAACTGATTTCCCTCTCCTCTTTCCAACAGTCCTTCATTTTCATTTTGCAGTTTGTAGGTTTTTCATGGAGCTTGAAATCATCCCTTGGTTCAGTTTCAACCCAATCAAAACATGCTGTTTCCTGACTGAGGGGAGGGACTATTTGCCAGTCTAATAATAATGACTTAAAAACTTTTACTGAGAAATTATGACTATCTCTGTATGTAGCAATAATTCTGACTAACCGTTTTTTTTTCCACATCAGGCCCTGATCCTATCCTAAGGAGAAATAGACTCTGACTCTTGAGCCTATTGCTTGACAGAGACAACTCATGGGGAATATAAACAAAGTGAACTACTTCATTATATTGACCAATATTTACAGAATTGTCTAGAGGAAGCTTCTAGGCCTAAGCTGAGAAATAGCATACAAAAGAGAACTCTGAGAGAATTGCCCTGACTCCTTAACTGCAACAGGATTAGTCATGACTGACTCAAGTTGGATTGGGGGTTTCTATTCAGTGTAGATCTCAGAGATCATTGTGTGAGTCGTAAGAATTATTATCCTCATGCGTGCAGACTCATGCAGATGACACAGGATATTGGAATGCTAAAGTGATTCATTACATCCAATCCAAGTAGTATATCCATTCTAAATTATGTATCAGTCTCCACACCTATCATCTCTATTTAGGGGCCGTGTGGCAATGAATTCATTATTAATTTTAAATATTACGAAAGTAACTCTTGTTCCCTGCAGGGAGCTGAACAATGCAAGGGTGTAGCCTCGGTGTTTAAAATATGCTTTCTCAGGAAGTTTTCTGCCCTTCAGTGTTCCCTTCATGTATTCCTTTTAGCCTTATGATGATAAAGTATTTGCTTTTTAAAAACTGACATCTCATTCAGTGCTTCTCATGTTCTATATTTCAGTGATTACAAGGTTTAATTTTTTTCTCTTACCTAATTAAAAAATAATGTCTGTAATTTAAAGAGCTTAAATTGCCCAACATTCTGGAAATAGAATGGAAGTAAGAATTCATTTGTTTTTCCCCAGTAGGAACATAGCTAAGTTAGGTAGTAAAAGGTCTAACTAAGTGAAATAGTGAAGAAAAAAATGCTAGTTACCACGATAGCTGTTTCAGAGTACTACATGTAAAAAAGAAAAGGCAATGGTTTGGAACATCAGACTTAAGCTGGACCTTAAACTAGATGGGTGGGAGTCACAGAGAGAATTGAGTTGCCTTGAGATCTCTTGGCATGAAAAACAGCAACTGTCTCCAAACCTGACTGAGTATCCCATAGCCCACCTCCGATCTAATGGGAGAGGATTTCAGTAGTTAGGCCAGGTTAACTATATTTTTAAACAAGCTCTTCAGGTATTTCTTTCTGAGGAATGGCATTTAGGAGCTTCTAAAGCAGAAAATGTGTCTTCTTATTAGCATAGCTGCTTGAGAATTAATTTGAGAACACACTTTACAACTGAAAACACTTTCAAAAATCAACTAAAATGTCATATTCATATTAGTTGGTATATTTATTATATTTCTTAAAAACATAGGTTTGTGCCTAAGTTGCTTTTCTCTTAATTCTTCTTAAGATTCTTTGGTGTCATTTATTTGTATAAGTTGTGCCAAAAAGGAAAACAAGTAAGAGTCTACAGAAATAACCTTTCCTTATTGATTTATTCACTCATTTATTCCTTTGATAAACATTACATAAGGCTGGAGTTAGAGAACAATTCAAATTAGAATAGGACATTCATCTACCCTAGAGGATTTTTGTAGAGACATATAACTCACATAAATGTAATGCAATGAAAAAATGCTAGAGGAGGACTCTTTAACCAAGGGAATTTGGAAATCCTTTATGGATAATTTTGATTGTGAAATTTGGTCTTGAAATGTGAGTAAAAGTTGAGTATTTTGACACAGGTTAAAGATATTTCAGAGTTACAGTGTTAACAAAAACTTAGGGGTGGGAAGTGTATAAGCAAGAGCCAAGCATAGCGGCACACATCTGTAATCCCAGTGACTGGTGAGGCTCAGGCAGGAGGATTGTAAATTCAAGACCAGCCTTAGCAACTAAGAGAGGTCATAACCAACTTAGTGAGATTAAGTCTGTCTCAAAAAAATAAAAAATAAAAAGAACTGGGGATGTGATTATGTAATACAGTGATAAAGCACCTCTGGGTTCTATCTCTAGCACACGCGCACACACACACACACACACACACACACAATCAGAGAGACAGAAGAAAGAGAAAAGAAAAAGATATACTCCTTGTTTGCCTCAAGTACAAAGATATGTGATGAAGAAAAATTATATGCTTTTACAAATTTGGTAAATATTATATATTCAATCTGCATAGGAAAAACTGAGGCTCATATTTTCATGATCAACATGTTGAAAATATTAAAGGGCAGAAAGTAGTGAGTTATTACCTATGCCTCCACAACCTTCCATACCTATTAACATTCCACATGTAAGTACTAAGTGTTGCATCTGGTTTTCTCTGCAGAAATATCAGATGTCATTTAATACCCTGAATAAAATCTCTCTTGAATTTTTGTGATGAACTTTTATTGCTTTTCAAAGAAGTATTTTATTTTCTCCTTACCTGTTTTGTTACATGTCTTAGGATTGGGTTCCATTAATATGAGTCCTTGAGATGGGAATTTTATGCAAGTGGTTTATTGAAAGAGTAAAGGAGAATCAGGATGATCCTGTAAGAGAGTAAAGGTAGTAGAATAGGCTAGAGGAAGGTAGTGGGGCTAGGTAAAGATGTAGTTTCAACTGAGGTATAACCTTGGTCTGATCCCACTGGGAGCACTGGGACATAAATAGCACCTTGGAGCTATCTCATGTACTTTTATTTCTCCCTTTCATCATTTCATTCATTGCCTAAACCTATCCTTCAGGTTTGGGAAATTTTCTGATATTATTTCATTGAATAGGTTGTTCTTTCCTTTGGTTTGTATCTCTGTGCCTTCCTCAATCCCAATAATTCTTAAATTTGGTCTTTTCATGATGTCCCATAGTTCTTGGAGATTCTGTTCATGATTTCTTACCATCTTCTCTGTTTGGGCAACTTTATTTTCAAGACTCAATTTTTTGTCTTCATTGTCTGAGGTTCTGTCTTCCAAGTGGTCTAGTCTTTTGGTGATGCTTTCCATTGAGTTTTTTATTTGGTTTATTATCTCCTTCATTTCAAGGATTTCCATTTGGTTTTTTGAGAGAATCTCTATCTCTTTGTTGAAATGATCTTTTGCTTCCTGCAGGTGCTCTTTCAGCTTATTGGTATTATCATTCATTGCCTGCATTTGCTCTCTTATCTCATCCTTTGCTTCATGAATCATCTTAATCATGTATAATCTGAAGTCCTTTTCTGACATTTCTTCTAACATACTGTCATTGGATTCTATTAATATAGAATCTAGATTTGTTTGGATCATTTTCTTCCCTTGTTTTTTCATGTTGTTCATGTATCTTCCCCTCTAGCAGTGCAGATCTGGGGTATTGCAGATTTCCCCCTATAGGCTTATAGTGGCCCTATAGGTTTCCAAAACCCTTTCTTTAAGGGGAGATCAATATTAGCAGTGCCCAAATCAGACACTATGCAATCCTAGACCAAATAGCCCCTATGGGGACAATAACAAAATTGTCATAGTAAACAAAATGAGTTCAAATATTATCTTTGGTAAAACAAACAGGTTTGCAATAAGGTCTGCAGTTTCTAATGGAGGACAAAGAGGATGCAGAGGGATGTAGAATGTGGCTGTTAATGGGATAAGAAAAGAATACACAGAAGTTCTAGAAACTAGAAAGGGTGAGAGTGTAATCAAAAGAAATTGGATGTTAGCATGCAAAAAAGGGAGAAAGAGACTCTGAGGGAACAGGTAAACAAAAGGAAAAGAGAGCAAGAAAAGTAAAAAAATAAAAACTTAAATTTTTAAAAAGGAGAAAAAAGAAAATCTACTGTATAACAGTCATATACTAACGAAACCTCCCAGTGTTCAGTAGCCTGATGCATGAGAGGTACCTGACAATGAACTTCAAGCCTCTAGCAGGCTTCGCAGGATGGGATTTGCCCCACCCAAAGATCGGAGCTCTGGCTTCCAGGATTATCCAAGATGACTGCTCTGGCTCCGAAATGTGTTGGCAATTGGGGAGCTGCAGCTCAGGGGTGGACGTGGTCAGCTGGAGGTCCTGGAGATGGGATGTGGTTGGCCCGGCAGGGGTTCTGGAGGTTCGGAGTGTTTGGTGTGGTTGTGGGATCATGGAAGCCGGGTGCAATGTCCCGGTGATAGGGCACAGTCTGTTGGTCTGGGGGTCCTGGTGGCAGGGAGCAGTCAGTCGATGTGAGGGCCCCAGAGGCAGGGAGTGATCGGTTGGGCTGAAGTATCCTGGAGACAGGGCTCAGTCAGTCCGGCCAGGGGTCCTACGGGACCTGGCTCTTGTCTCAAAATGGCGGCAACCACATGTAATCAAACCTGCAGGTACTGTAACAGTGAACTTCCAGGCGACAGCAGGCAGCTGGTGCTCCACTGGTGGTTGGCGATCAGTTTGCTGCCTGTTGTCCGACGATAGGGAGGTGAACCTCGTTCGTTGGGTGATGGATGGGTATAAGGCAGGCAATGGACAGGTGAGAGGCAGGCAAATGGTGGATGATAGATGCCTGACAGTGAGCAATCTGCACTCAAAAAAGGCATCAATATGCTGGCAGACTGCAGGTCATCACAGCAGACAAATGGGGTAAACACCAGGGAATTGATAAGCAGCAAAAACTGCCTCACCGAGAAACAGATATCCTCTGCCTGAAACCGGAGTTACGGAGCGACAAGGAACACAGCCTCCCTCTAGTCCACCATCTTGGATCCCCTAAACCTATCCTTGAAGGAAGGACATAACTTCACAAACTTTTCCTAGAAAGACAATTCCCAGGGACTAAGGACAATTCTCAGGAGAAGGATATAGCTGTTAGTAGTATTAAACACTAAAAACTGAGAGATAAGTGCCCTATAGGTAAATGGCAATGATTTTCATTTATAGGTGATTTTGTTCCTGAAAGACATTTGGCAATACCTGAATATATTTTCATTAAAACAACTCAGAGAGAGGGATGGTGGTGGTATTGCTACTTTTATTTAATGGGTGGAGATCAGGGATGTTGCTAAATATCTTACAATGCACAGAACCTCCCATCTATTACAAGAATTATCCAAGCCAAACATCAATAGTTCCAAGACTGACACACTCTGGGTAAAGGGAATATGAGCAGAGTACTAACAGTTACTACACTACACGTATGCGTTGGTCTGGTTTTTAAGTAGCTACAGCAAGAGCCATTCTTAAGATTTATCCAGATTAGCTTTTAAAAAAGTCTAAACCCTCATTCATCTATTTAGGTATTTAGGCATTTATAAACAGCTGGTAATACCTACTATTGTCTCAAATACTAGACAAGGCAACAGGAATGCAGGGATAGGAACAACATGGCACCATTTTCAGGAAGTTCAGAAAATGAAGTGAGAGATCATGGTTCAGATGCTCTCTCAAGTTTAAAATAGAATATACATTAACATAGATTAACTTTATAAATCAGACATACATATCCAGTAGTAGTGTAGTGACCAATTGTGTTAGTCCATTGTCATTCCTTCATCAAAAAATATACTTTATATCTACTGAGTTCCACTTCTCATTGGAAAGCTATATCTATTAACCTAACTACATAAAATTTTTTAATAAAATATTTTGGGAATATTAATCTGTTTTCCTCTATTTTAGTAGCGAATAGAATCTTTTTAATGTATACAACATGGATTCCTCAAAAGCAATTCATATATACTTGCAATATACAGATTTTGTTTTAATTCAAATCTTTTGTGCATAGCTATTATGAAATCTGGGAGTTTATTTTGACCTATTATTTCTCTTTAGGTTAAATATTTTTCTTATAAGAATGTAGATCAAAATTTTCACCTTTATTAATTGGAGAGACAAAGAACTATGTATAGAAAGTGTGTTAGATTTCTATTAGTAGGTAATTATCACAAACATGGTGGCTTAAAACAATGTGTGTTTATTGTCTCAAAGTTCTGTGGATCAGAAGTCTAGCTGTCTTCTCTGATCACAAGGCTGGAATCAAGGTGTCAGCCTGATGTGCTCTCTTCTGTGGGCTCTGGTGGGAAAAACTCTTTCAAAAATTATTCAGATTGTTTTCAGAATTTAGTTCCAATGGTTGTGGGACTGTAGTTCCTGTGTTCTTGCTATCTTCAAAGGTAGCCATGAAGTACAGCTTTTTCAGGCTTAGAATCTCTCTAACTTTGGTTCCACCTACACTCACAGGGGAGGGTACAAAGGTGAAAGTCATTGGGGGTCATTCTTAGAATTCTGCTTACCATAGAGGGATAGAAAAGTATTTATAATTTTGGTATTTCTTTGAGATCTGATGTTGACAAAGCACCTGAAATAGGCAAATTGCTTTACCTGTGTATTTTAATGTCTTTACACTTATTGATTTGTAAAGAATACATTTTTGTATGATTCTTTTAAATTTATTATTCCTCTTATTTATATTAGAATTCAGACTTGGAGGTCATCTTAATTGGTAAAAAATATTGATTTCTTTTACCTTCACTGGAATATTGTTAAACATATTGTAGAGGAGATAGTTGTTAACTGAAAGCCCTTCCTCTGATATGTCAGCAGAGAGATGTGATCACTTTCTATGTATTATATTTAAGGAAAAGACAGAACATTTTGAGAGTGAACTGAATTTCTTGGAGTTTTTTTTTTTTTTTTTAAACTTTAGAGTAGCATAGTTTTCATATGGGACATTTTTTCAAGAAACCTACTATATTTTCATGCCTTCCTTATGTCTTACCCCACCAGTCGTTTCCCATCAGAAATGTCCAAGGTCATCGGAAACAAGCAAAATCTGAAGGGATCAGTGGGTCTTTTCCTCTGTTGACTTTGGTTGCAAAGTCAAGGCTTTCATTCACTGAAGAGACAGATTGAGACCAGGATATACATCCTGCTTATACTTTTTTAATTACCGAATTACCCTTTTGCTGAATCCATCATTTGAGAAGCCCTTTATCTGACCTGTTTCCTTCATAACTGTACTTAATATACATCAAATTTGTGTCTTTTCTAAAGCACAAATTTCAGTTAAACACAACTGCAAATGTCAGAGAGTTAAGCCTCTCTGACACCCCTCTCTATTTTCCCCATCCCACCACCCCCCAATTCATTTAAAGGTACATTCAGCAGAGCAAGACTTCCTAGTAGAGTCATACAGTAGCTTATTCATAGGGTACACTGGGGGTCTTCTAATGAAGGATGAGGGGCAGCTATGACATGATCCCTTCTATGAATTCTTTTGTGTGAATTCAACATCTGCATTGATGCCCCTGGAAATAAAGTGACCTCTTAGCTCTATAAATCCAGCTTTTTATCATTTACTAGAATGACCACATTTTGAATCTCTATTATTCTGTACCACTTTACATCTAAGAAAAGAAATAGAAACCCCTTTGTGCCAGAGCCTCTCTTACTACTTGTGAATGTGAACATTCCTGTCATCATACTTTCCAGGTAAGAAAATTTCCATTATTCCTAGTATGATTAACTTTTGGATTATTTTTCTTCAAGGATGTCTATGCTTGGAAACTTTATGTTTAACAGAGACTTTGTTAAAACAATTTCAACTGAATAAACCATACTATTCCAAACATGGTCTGCCAAGTCTAGAGCAGTTAGGTTGCTTCCTATCTTTAAGTTAGCTCATTTTATAGCTATAAGAGAAACTATTGAAACTATTGAAGGATAACCACTACTTTAAAAAATAAGTCTAGGATTACCTTAGAATAGTTGAGAGGCCAGAGTGCCTGTGACTCAGATTGAAATTATAATTGACTGAAATCCCCCAACTTCAACTTGTTTGTTGTGTCTATTTATTTCCTTTTACATTGATGCATCTCATTCATTCCATTTCTTCCTAACTTTTCATTTCCTTTTTGCTTCAACTGATACTCAATAGCCCATATTTCAAGAGCTCTCCAGTATCCTTAAAGAAAAAAAATCATCCTCCAGACTCCTTAGTTCAATCCAGCCTTCTCTTATATACTTATCCTCAGGTCGCTGACTACTGCTCTTGAAAAATCAAACAGGCTTGTGGATTTTTTGTCAGTATAAAATAAGGTTTAGTACTTCTGCTTGTTCTCAGTGCCAGGATTCAAATTTTTTATTTAGATTTCATTAGCTTCCCCCTATTTTCCTTTTAGACTCCAAGCATGCTCCTTTCTCTGGGTATCTAAAACAATGATAAAATGTTTAATACATAAACCAGTAACATAGTTGTGTATTATTGTAATCAGGTGCTATGTACTATAATAACCATATATGTTATACTTACGTATGACTGTGCACTAGATTTGTTTACACCAGCATCATCGCACACACATAAGTAATGCATTGTGCTAGAATGTAACAATGGCTACAGTCTTTCTAGGCAATGGGAATTTTTCAGCTTCATTGTAATCTTATGGGACCACTGTCAAACACATGTTCCATTATTGACTGCAGTGTCATTTTGCAGCACTTGACTGAATATACATTATACATCGTATATCATATTATCATGGTAATTGGAACCAAAAGATAAAATGAGACTGCCACAGAAGAGGATATATATAAAGAAGAACTAGAACAGAACTCCAAGGAACTACATTTAGGAAATTGATAGATAAAGTTACTGTTTTTTCTTAGTTGTTGTTGTTGTTGTTTTTTTTTTTTTTTTTTTTTTTTTCCCACTGCCATATCCTGGCATATGATTCAGCAAAGCTCCTATCTGAATATTCTTTTTCACTCTTAGGAAATGACCTTGCTTCTCACATTGCAGAAGAAAAATAACTGTTGTCCAATAAAAATTCTTTGACCTTCTGGTCTTGACCACATGTATAAGATGCTCATGTATCTGTGTGTGTGTGTGTGTGTGTGTGTGTGTGTGTGTCTCAGAGAATTGATTCTCTTGGTATTTGCTGGTAAAAAAATCTTTTCCTTGTTCAGTATTCCATTTCATTCTTCCTATCCCAAGACTTTGATTTATTATCTTTCTTCCTTTGTCAGTGTTGTTATAGTTTGACTATCCCCTCTAAAACTCATGATGATATTAATTGCCACTGTGACAGTACTAAGAGGTGGGACCTTTAAGAGGTGATTAAGTCATGAGGGCTCTGTCCTCATGAATGGTTTAATGCCATTAAAATGGGAGTGGGTAAATTATCAAAGAAGTGGGTCAGGTATGGGAGTGGGTTCCTGATAAAAAGAATTTGGTCTTACTTCCTTTCTGTCTTATGCACTCACTTGACCTTCTACCTTGTGATGATGCAGTACGAAAGGCCCTGGCCAGATGCCAGCACTGTGCTCTTAGGTTTTCTAGCCTCTGTGACCCTGAGCCACATAAATCTATTTTCTTTATAAATTACTTAGCCTTCGATATTCTATTACACCAGCAAAGAGTGAACCAAGATAAACCTTGTCTTTCTTCAACATAAACCTATAATGTTTCTCCCATTTAAAACTAATACTCATTCTCTTCTGTCTCTTGTTTTCTTTCTCCCTTCCTTAACTCCTCTCTAACTTTTGTCTTATCTCTTTTCTTCTCACTGTCAAACTTCTTGGAGGGATAGTTTGTCATCTCTTTTTTGTACCTAATGCACCATCAAAAGTGGTCAGAGGTCAATAGTGATCTGTTCTTTCCAATTCCAATGGACATGATTTACTATTTATCTTTCTTTGTTTTCCCTCCATAAGTTGGAGTAGTGATGACTTCCTTTGAAAATTCTCCTTTCTTGAATTCTATGACATCCTTCTCTCCTAATTCTGTTGTGAAGTTTAGAAATGAAAATTGTGTATGAATACAGATTTGAAAGCCAGTGACATAGTATCAGTGGCAATTGGAGCCAAAAAAATGGATGAGACCCTGGAATTGTACATTATTTATAGAGTAGAGGGCCTAGAATAGAATCCCAAGGAACTTAAATATTTAGAAAATTGGAGCGGCTATTCTTTTTCTTATTCCTTTTGGGAAATCTGTCTCTGCCCAGGTCTTAGTTGATATTGTTTCCCAAAATTCCTTTCATGGATCTTAACTACATTTTTCCCACATAATCTTCCAGACCTTTCTAGTCTATGCCTATGACTTCTTTGACCACTGATACTCTTAATTCTTCTGAATCTTTACCCTAGATTAGATACTTATATTAAGAACCTATATTTATAATAACTCATGTAGTATCTTCACCTTCACATCCCAAAATTTCTTGCAATCTCCCAGTTAGTCAGATAACACTTCTTTTTTGCATAGTCATGTATATGTTTCTCTATTGCAGCATTTTTTTCACATAGATGCATTATTGTTTTTTTCCTCCCTCCATCTCTTTCTAGTCAGTGACTTCTTGAAGATATCTGTATTTTTAATTCATGTTTTGTCCAAGATTTCCACCTGGAATATAGTAATCACTCATAACTCCTTTTCTAATATGAGTGCATGAATTTATTCAGGATGCTATGAACTTTATTCACTTTAAATAAAATTTTGGTAATTTTTTAGTTATTTTCATTATTTTGAGAAATAATGTTCTTTGGACATGGTCTAGTATAACTGTTGTTGAGCTTCTTTGGGAGCTATGAAATTTAAGGTCAGTAAGTTTATATGTCAGATTACAAAATAGTGAACTGGGAAGAAATCAGATTTTCCAACTTTACAAATACACTCCCGATAGTAAGTCATAGTTTGTAAAATATACACTCAGAAAGAACTTTCAACATTATCAATGGTCTTTGAAGTTTGGAGGTAAAAACCTAGCAATTTTCTCTCATTTAACTTTGCTTCTGGTAATACCTTTTGGTAAGTTATTTCATTATTTGATTATTTGCATCCATTTCTAGTTTTTCCTTTTCTAGAAATTGTTATAATCTCAGAGCATGTTATCGGAGGTGGAAAGGTTGGGATTAATTGTCATGTCAATTGAATTAGTTTAGGTGATTTTACTAAAAGTTAGAGTTGATTGTATTCATTTGAAAAGCAAACAATTTTTTGACAATTAAGGCAGGGAAATCATGAATGTTATATCTAGCTGTTCCAACTATAATGTGTTGATTACAGCTGTTTCATGAATTCTCAGGAACAGCTCAAGTGCTATATACTGCTTAGAAAGAAAATTCAGAGTCAGTGTATTTGTTATCACAATGTGCTGATTGCGGCTGCTTGCCCAGAGCTAAACTTGTTGTAATAAAAACTTGTAGATTGGAACATAGTAATGGCATTGATGTTACTTGTTTCTTGTTTCTTCATTGTATAAACCCTAAGCAAATATGTTCCTAGTTGAAAACCTCAGAAAGCTGTGTCACTAGGCTTTGGTGGGTTCTCTTGTGTCAATTCTTTGAAGAGGATGTCAGTTGAAGTCTTGCAGTGGAATCTGAATCTGGGTTATTATTATTATTATTATTATTTTTTTTTTTAATGCGCCCTGAATTTTCTTTTTTTTTTTTTTATTATAAAATTGTAAACAAATGGGATACATGTTGTTTCTCTGTCTGTACATGGCGTAAAGGCATACCATTTGTGTAATCATAAATCTACATAGGGTAATGTTGTTTGATTCATTCTGCCATTTTTTCCCCTTCCCCCCCTCCCCTCCCACCCTTCCCCTCCATCTATACACTCCTTCCTTCCTCCATTCCTGCCCCCCTCCCTAAACCCAACTCCAACCCCAACACTAACCCTTCCCACCCCCCATTATGTGTCATCATCCACTTAAGAGCGATATCATTCTTCCTTTGGTTTTTTGAGATTGGCTTATCTCACTTAGCATGATATTCTCCAGTTTTATCCATTTGCCTGCAAATGCCATAATTTTATCGTTCTTTATGGCTGAGTAATATTCCATTGTATATATATACCACATTTTCTTTATCCATTCATCAATTGAAGGACATCTAGGTTGGTTCCACAATCTGGCTATTGTGAACTGAGCAGCTATGAACATTGATGTGGCTGTATCTCCGTAATATGCTGATTTTAAGTCCTTTGGGTATAGGCCAAGGAGTGGGATAGCTGGGTCAAATGGTGTTTCCATTCCAAGTTTTCTAAGGAATCTCCACACTGGTTTCCAGAGTGGCTGCACTAATTTGCAGCCCCACCAGCAATGTAAGAGTGTACCTTTCTCCCCACATCCTCGCCAACACCTGTTGTTGGTTGTATTCTTGATAATTGCCATTCTAATTGGGGTGAGATGGAATCTTAGGGTGGTTTTGATTTGCATTTCTCTTATTACTAGAGATGTTGAACATTTTTCCATATGTTTGTTGATTGCTTGTATATCTTCTTCTGTGAAGTGTCTATTCATTTCGTTAGCCCATTTGTCGATTGGATTATTTACATTCTTGGTGTAGAGTTTTTTGAGTTCTTTATAGATTCTGGAGATTAGCGCTCTATCTGAAGTATGATTGCCAAAGATTTTCTCCCACTCTGTAGGCTCTTTCTTTGCATTGCTGATAGTTTCCTTTGCTGAGAGAAAGCTTTTTAGTTTGAATCTATCCCAGTTATTAATTCTTGCTTTTATTTCTTGTGCTATGGGAGTCCTATTGAGGAAGTCTGGTCCTAAGCCGACATGTTGAAGCTCTGGACCTACTTTTTCTTCTATAAGATGCAAGGTCTCTGGTCTGATTCCGAGATCCTTAATCCATTTTGAGTTTAGTTTCGTGCATGGTGAGAGATATGGGTTTAGTTTCATTCTGTTGCATATGGATTTCCAATTCTCCCAGCACCATTTGTTGAAGAGGCTATCTTTTCTCCATTGCATATTTTTGGTCCCTTTGTCTAGTATGAGAAAATTGTATTTATTTGGGTTTGTGTCCGTGTCCTCTATTCTGTACCATTGATCCACCTTTCTATTTTGGTACCAATACCATGCCGTTTTTGTTACTATTGCTTTGTAGTAGAGTTGAAGATCTGGTATTGCGATACCCCCTGCTTCACTCTTTCTGCCAAGGATTGCTTTAGGTATTCTGGGTTTTTTATTCTTCCAGATGAATTTCATAATTGCTTGCTCTATTTCTGTAAGGCACATCATTGGGATTTTAATTGGAATTGCATTGAATCTGTATAGCACTTTTGGTAGTATGGCCATTTTGACAATATTAATTCTTCCTATCCAAGAACATGGGAGATCTTTCCATCTTCTAAGGTTTTCTTGAATTTCTTTCTTTAGTGTTCTGTAGTTCTCTTTGTAGAGGTCTTTCACCTCTTTTGTAAGATTGATTCCCAAATACTTTATTTTTTTCGAAGCTATTGTGAATGGGGTAGTTTTCCTAATTTCTCTTTCTGAAGATTCATCGCTTATGTATAAAAATGCCTTCGATTTATGTGCATTGATCTTATATCCCGCTACTTTACTGAATTCACTTATGAGATCTAAAAGTTTTCTGGTGGAATTTCCTGGTTCCTCTAAGTATACCATCATATCATCAGCAAATAGGGATAGTTTGAGTTCTTCTTTTCCTATTCGTATCCCTTTAATTTCTTTGGTCTGTCTAATTGCTCTGGCTAGAGTTTCAAGGACGATATTGAATAGAAGTGGTGAAAGAGGGCATCCTTGCCTTGTTCCAGTTTTTAGAGGGAATGCTTTCAGTTTTTCACCATTTAGAATGATATTAGCAATGGGTTTAGCGTAGATGGCCTTTACAATGTTAAGGAATGTTCCCACTATCCCTATTTTTTCTAGTGTTTTGAGCATGAAGGGGTGCTGTATTTTATCAAATGCTTTTTGTGCATCTATCGAAATAATCATGTGATTCTTGACTTTAAGTCTATTGATATGGTGAATGACATTTATTGATTTCCTGATGTTGAACCAACCTTGCGTCCCTGGTATGAAACCCACTTGATCATGGTGCACTATCTTTTTAATATGTTTTTGTATGCGATTTGCTAAAATTTTGTTGAGAATTTTTGCGTCGATGTTCATTAAGGATATTGGTCTGAAATTTTCTTTCCTCGATGTGTCTCTGTCTGGTTTAGGAATCAGGGTAATATTGGCTTCATAGAATGAGTTTGGGAGAGTTCCCTCCTCTTCTATTTTCTGGAATACTTTGAGAAGTATTGGAATGAGTTCTTCTTTAAAAGTTTTGTAGAACTCGGCTGAGAACCCATCTGGTCCTGGACTTTTCTTTGTTGGTAGGCTTTTGATGACTTCTTCTATTTCATTACTTGAAATTGGTCTATTTAAATTGTGTATGTCCTCCTCGTTCAGTTTAGGCAATTCATATGTCTCTAGAAACCTGTTGATGTCTTCGAAGTTTTCTATTTTGTTGGAGTATAGGTTTTCAAAATAGCTTCTAATTATGTTTTGTATTTCGGTCGTGTCTGTTGTGATATTTCCTTGTTCATTCCGAATTTTAGTGATTTGGGTTTTCTCTCGTCTTCTCTTTGTTAGTGTGGCTAAAGGTTTATCAATTTTGTTTATTTTTTCGAAGAACCAACTATTTATTTTGTCAATTTTTTGTATTGTTTCTTTCGTTTCAATTTCGTTGATTTCAGCTCTCAGTTTGACTATTTCCTGTCTTCTACTACTTTTGGTGTTGGTCTGTTCTTCTTTTTCTAGGGCTTTGAGCTGTAGTGTTAGGTCCCTTATTTTTTGAGTTTTACTTCTTTTATTAAATGCGCTCCATGAAATAAATCTTCCTCTAAGTACCGCTTTCATAGTGTCCCAGAGATTTTGATATGTTGTTTCTTTGTTCTTGTTTACCTCTAAGAATTTTTTAATTTCCTTCCTAATATCTTCTGTTATCCATTCATCATTTAGTAGCATATTGTTTAATCTCCAGGTGTTGGAGTAGTTTCTGTTTTTTACTCTTTCATTAATTTGTAACTTCAATCCATTATGATCTGATAGAATACAAGGTAGTGTCTCTATCTTCTTGTATTTGCTGACATTAGCTTTGTGGCATAATATATGGTCTATTTTAGAGAAGGATCCATGTGCTGCTGAGAAGAAAGTGTATTCGCTCTTGGTTGGATGGTATATTCTATAAATGTCTGTTAAGTCTAAATTATTGATTGTGTTATTGAGATCTATGGTTTCTTTGTTCAATTTTTGTTTGGAAGATCTGTCCAGTGGTGAAAGAGGCGTGTTAAAATCACCTAGTATTATTGTGTTATGGTCTATTTGGTTTCTAAAATTGAGAAGGATTTGTTTAACATACATGGATGAGCCACTGTTTGGGGCATAGATGTTTATGATTGTTATATCTTGCTGATTTATGCTTCCCTTAAGCAGTATGAAATGTCCTTCTTTATCCCTTCTAACTAACATTGGCTTGAAGTCCACATTATCTGAAATGAGGAAGGATACTCCAGCTTTTTTGCTGAGCCCATGTGCATGGTATGTTTTTCCCCATCCTTTCACCTTTAGTCTATGGGTATCTCTTTCTATGAGGTGAGTCTCTTGCAGGCAACATATTGTTGGATCTTTCTTTTTAATCCAATCTGCCAGTCTATGTCTTTTGATTGATGAATTCAGGCCATTAACATTCAGGGTTATTATTGAGATATGATTTGTATTCCCGGTCATTTGGTTCATATTTAAAATTTTTGACACATCTTGGTTCCTCCTTTATTTGACAGTTCCTTTAGGATAATTCCTCCCTTTGCTGATTTGCTTCTTTGTTTTTTATCTCTTCCTCTTGAAATATTTTGCTGAGAATGTTCTGTAATGCTGGCTTTCTTTTTGTAAATTCTTTTAGCTTTTGTTTATCGTGGAATGATCTTATTTCATCGTCAAATTTGAAGGTAAGTTTTGCTGGGTATAAGATTCTTGGTTGGCATCCATTTTCTTTCAGAGCTTGAAAAATGTTGTTCCAGGCCCTTCTAGCTTTTAGGGTCTGGATTGAAAAATCTGCTGATATCCGTATTGGCTTCCCCCTGAATGTAATTTGGTTCTTTTCTCTCACAGCCTTTAAAATTCTGTCTTTATTTTGTATGTTAGGTATTTTCATTATAATGTGCCTTGGTGTGGGTCTGTTGTAATTTTGTGTATTTGGAGTCCTATAAGCCTCTTGGACTTGATTTTCCATTTCATTCTTCAGATTTGGGAAATTTTCTGATATTATTTCTTCAAATAGATTGTTCATTCCTTTGGTTTGTTTCTCTAAGCCTTCCTCAATCCCAATAATTCTCAAATTTGGCCTTTTCATGATATCCCATAGTTCTTGGAGATTCTGTTCATGATTTCTCACCATCTTCTCTGTTTGTTCAACTTTGTTTTCGAGGTTAAATATTTTGTCTTCAATATCTGAAGTTCTGTCTTCCAGCTGTTCTATCCTATTGGTTATGCTTTCTATGGAGTTCTTAATTTGGTTTATTGTTTCCTTCATTTCAAGGATTTCTGTTTGGTTTTTTTTCAATATCTCTAACTCTTTATTGAAATGATCTTTTGCTTCCTGAATTTGCTCTGTTAACTGTCGATTGGTGCGATCGTTCAATGCCTGCATTTGCTCTTTCATCTCATCGTTTGCTTCCCTAATCATTTTAATTATGTACATTCTGAACTCCCTTTCTGTCATTTCTTCTGCCATGCTGTCGTTGGATTTTATTGATGTAACATCTAGATTTGTTTGGGGCATTTTCTTCCCTTGTTTTCTCATATTGTTCAGGGATCAGTGGGTCATTAAGATATTGCAGATTTCCTCTATCAACTTATAATGTCCCTGAAGATTGCTAGTATATCCCCTCTTATCCTTCAGTAGCCTGAAGTCTTGGAGGAGGTTGATAATGCAGAGCTCCACGAAGAAGCTGCCTCTCTAGGTGTGGTAACCCTCAGGTGGCGTATATTCCCTGCTAGTGGGCGGAGGTGCCTCCACTTGTTGACCAATGGTCATCCAATGGGGAAGTAGACTGTGGACTGAGGCAAGGCCTGTTTGTGCCTATGTCTCTGGCTTTACCGTCCCTGTGGGAAAACCTCCCCCGGCCAGGAAGAGTCACTCGGGGGGGACGTCTCGCTGGTCAGTTGCCCTCCTAGAGGTTCCCCTCAATCTACAACTACCACCTGGGCTGGGCTGTCTTCTTCTGCAACGATCCCAGGGGCCCGGACCTACGTCCTGGGCCTGGGAGCCTCACCCTTCGCAGGCGAGTCTCCTTAGGCTGCCTCTCCCAGAGAATCTGCCCGCAGCCCTGGAAACTTCGCTCCGCCCCTAGGCGTGTCTCTGTGCGGCTCTTCCAGCAAGAAGCCACCTAGCTCCTGGGACCCTGCTCTGCACCAATCGCCTGGCTATGCAGCCCCTCCCCTGAGCCACCACCTGGAGCCCCGTACAATAGCTCGGAGACACAGAGACCCGCCACACACCTCCTCCTCCAGACAGCCGCCCGGTTTCCGACGCAGTCACTAGGAATCCAAACAACTCACTTCGGGTCTCCTCCTCCCGCCAACCACCCGTAGCCCTAGGCAGTCACTCCAAGTCCAAGTGACCCGCCCTGTTCCTCCTCCTCCTCCTTGGGGTAGCCCCCCAAGTGTTCAGGAACGGTGGCTCCGAGACCAGGTGACTCACCACGCTCCTCCTCCAGGCAGGCCACCGGTGTTCAGGAGCGGTTGCTTTTAGTCCAATCAGCTCACCACTCGCCTCCTCCTCTGGCAACCGCCTGTGGTTCTGATGCAGTCACTCCCAGGCTAAGCGTCCCACCGCTCTCCTCCTCCAGGCAGGCCACCAGTGTTCTGGAGCAGCTGCTCCGAGTTCAAACAGCTCGTCACGCAGCTCCTCCTTTGGCAACCGCCCGCAGCTCTGATGCAGCCACTCCCAGGTCAAGCAACACGCCGCGCTCCTCCTCCTCCTCCGGGCAACCTCCCGGCACTCAGGAGCGCTCGCTCTGGGTTCAAACAGTTTACCTCGCAGCTCCTCTTCTGGCAACCGCCTGTGGTTCTGATGCAGTCACTCCCAGACCAAGCGTCCCGCCGCGCTCCTCCTCTTCCTCCGGGCAGTCCCCCGGCGCTCAGGAGCGCCCACTCTGAGTTCAAACAGCTCACCACGCAGCTCCTCCTCTGGCAACCGCCCGTGGCTCTGATGCAGTCACTCCTAGACCCAAGCGACCCGCCGGGCCTCTCCTCCTCCTCCGGGGAATCCCCCGGTGTTCGGAAGCGGTCACTCTGGGTCCAAACAGCTCGCCACGCAGCTCCTCCCCAGGCAGCCACCCGGAGCCCCAGCGGCTGCTCGAGTCCAAGCGCTATGCTGAGCCGCCTCCTCTACGATGATCCCAGTTGTCCGTGTTTACCGCTCCAGCGGGGGGAGGGGCGTCTCGCCGAGCAACTCCACTTCACAAATTCCCTGCGTTCCGGGGCTACCGCCCCATCCGGGACGCCTCCCCAACAGGAGAGACTCACCCGGCAGCTTTGAGTTGGTCCCAAGTCTCTCACTATCTCCTCTTTTGAATCTTGCGTCCTGGAGCAGCGTGAAATGCAGCCGCCCTCTAGTCCGCCATCTTGGCCCTATTATTATTATTATTATTATTATTATTATTTTTGTTACTGGGGATTCGGGGATTGAACCTAGGGTCCATCAACCACTGAGCCACATCACAGCCCTTTTTATATTTTATTTAGATACAGGGTCTCATTAAGTTGCTTACAGCCTCACTAAGTTGTTGTGACTGACTTTGAACTCGCAATCCTCCTGCCTCAGCCTCCTGAGCTGCTGAGATTATAGGCATGTGCCAGGAATCTGAATCTTAAGTAGCTGAAGGCACTGGATTAATATGGTGTACATCTTCTGACTTTGTCCAAATCATTGTATTGATCTCACTTCGATAGATGCCTTTCTGTGAGGGTGTTGTTATTTTTAAAGACTCACGGTGAGTTCCTTGCCCTTTCGATCCTTACTGCCTTCTAAAATGGCATTAAATCAGGGAAACTGGACTGATTGAATCAGCCCGGTACTCAAGAAAATTTGAAAAAGGCTCAAGGAGAAATGACTAAATCTGTCTCATAAATGCAGCGTAGCGTATTTTAACAGGTCAATTGTAAGTTAGGAACTGGCTGAATGAAGGCTTCATAGATTTCCTCCACATATTCCAGTGTCTGCCTACATTTGTCCCTTTTTAAATTCATAGTGGCCTCATTGGGAATGGTAATGCCTTTGAATACCTCCTAAGGAACTAGTTTTGAAGATAGACCAAAGGGAAAGACAGAATAGGAAGAAAAAAGAATAAAGATGGGGAAGTGGGAAATTGGAGATGGAAAGGATAAAGTATGAGTAGTAAAAGCCCATCCAGTGCTTATGTCCACTGTTCACAATGACAGTCCAGTGGTTCTTTTCTTTGGGAAAGTATAAGCATTCTTTATTTTCCAGCCTTCACTATGTGTCTTTGAATCACATACCAGATGAACAGAATTTTTTCCATCACTACCAGTGAAGCTGTTAATATCATCACCTAGTGTCCTTTAGAAGATCTATATCTGGAAGTAGTACATAGAATTTCACCCCTTTTATTATCTTTTTCTTAAATTATTTTTTATTGGCAAAATGAAGAGGACCTAAGACAGTTTTTCTTTGAAGGAGAATGATTCAACAACTTCAAGGGAAAAGTTGCTATATGGCCTTGCTATAATTGCTATAAATATTTAAAAAATTGAACCTTCAGGTAACTTCCTAAAATGAAGGAAAAATTTTCCTTAATCATAGAAAAGAATATAGTACTTTCTTATTAGGAGATCTGTGAATTCAGAAAAATAGAAAAAAAAAAGTCTATCCACCACACCAGTAATCTGTCAGGAGTAGTTATATTAGTTGTGAATGGCCCTTTGTTTTATTAATTCTTGGGGCTGTGGATAACTTGAAAACCCTGAAATTTTGTGCCTGTTCCTGAGGGTCTTATTTTAAGTATATCTATTATATGTTTTATTTTAACTATGTGCCTATGGACTAATAATATTTGAATAGCTATAATGAATGTAAATTGTAATGTAAATTCGAGTCTGTTTAATTCTGAATTTATGTATATAGCTAGCAATTCTCTGACCAAGAGATTACAATTACCTAATGATTTCATTGTCATACCTAATGATGTCATTGTATTACCTTGGATCTTAAACTATAATAACTATATAAATAAACAATGACAAATAAACTGGTACATAAACTTCTTGACCACACTGCCTAAAGAAATTAATAATGAACTACAGTGGGAAAAAATATAAACATTTCTTATATGATAGCTTTTAAGTTTTCTTCATTCAGTAGAATAATATTAATGCTATTAATATTATTTTGTGTCATTGAACAAGAATTCATACCATTGTTTTTCTCATGGTTTCTACTAGATTCTAGATGCCTCAAATAAGTTGCTCATAGTTTGTTTGAGTATATATGTGGTCTATTTGTGGTGCGAGCATGGGTCTTGGAGGAATGAAAGCTCATTTTATCTTTTTCTTGAAAACAATTAAATGCACATTTATGCTAATTTCACTCCAATCATATTTTTTTCTAAATACTAACATTCAGAAGGATAAAGGGAAAATAATGATTATGCCCTTAAATTTTTTTTGCAGCAAATTTGTTATTTAAATATTCTAAATTATTAGCATTTTTAGATCTTTAGCAATGGTAGCATTCTCATCAATAACTATAATAGATTTCTCAAAGAACTAGACATTTTAGTCACCAGAACACTTGTCCATATACTTTCTAAACTCCTCAGGACTAATGGTAATATATAATTATGTGTATCTTTGTCAATGATGCTCTTCTTTTCTGATTGCCATTTTGACCCTTCCAATAATTTTGTTTTTTAAAAGAATGTTTGCAAGTTGAACATGGTGGCCATTGCCTGTAATCCCAGTTGCTAGGGAGGCTGAGTCAGGAGGACCACATGTTCAAAGCCAACCTCAATAATTTAGCAAGGCCCTAAGCAACTTAGCAAGACCCTGTCTCAAAATAAAACATAAAAAGGGCTGGGGATGTGGCTTAATGGTTAAGCACCCCTGAGTTCAATCCCTGGGACAAGAACAAAAAAAGAAAAGAGCAGGTTTGCTTTCCAATTAATCTTCATAGACTATTCACAGACTAATTTGTGAGTTATACTTTAATGTATGCCCAATTGTCCCTCAATCAATATTTGGTACTGATAAATATTCAATAAAATATTTTATCAATAAAGAAATCATTTTTATTATTGCTATTTCTATGACATATACTTATACAACAATAATTCTCTTAGGTGGGTGTGACTGCTAGATATTTTTCTCAGGTTCTGTGGTTGGGCAAAGCTTCAACTAGCCCAGGGATTCCAAGCTTGCCTACCCATAGCACTAGCCTGGGAAGGTGATCATACATAGATTCCAAGCCCACCCCAAACCTGCTCAGTCACAATCTCTAGGTGATATGTATCATCAGGCAAGTCTGGGAAACTTGAAACTAGTGAGTCTTCACTAGGAGTGTGATCTATGCATAATTACATATTGGTATTATATGAAAGATTTCTGGAAATGGATTGAGTTGATAGTATTGATTTATTTCTAATGCTAGTCAGACTACTAAAATATAAGAAGAGAAAATATCTGGTATTTTCATTAAATTTCACTGTCCATGAGACTTCAGTTTAAGTAATATTTATACTTACAGTTTTTTGAGCATTTACCATGTACAATATATGATCTTAATATTTTTCATCTATATACTAATATTAATATAGAGAGGTAAAATAATTTTCCCCAAGTCAAGTAAGTAACAAGTGGGAAAGCTTGGATTTGAATCTAAGAAATCACTTTTTTTTTTAAAGTTTCTCATTGATTACTTTTATTATATTACATAATTTAGAATAAGACATCAGTGGTTAACTTTTGTTTTTCAAAGTCATTTTTTTAAAATCATTTTTATTGTAAACAAATGGGATACATCTTGTTTCTCTATACATGAAGTAGAGGCATACCATTAGTGTAATCATACATTTACCTAGGGTAATAGTTTTTGATTCATTCTGTTATTTTTTTCTTCCCCTCCACTCCTCCCACCCCTCTTATCCCTCTATACAGTCCTTCCTTCCTCCATTCTTGCCTCCCTCCCACCCCCATTATGTGTCCTCATCCGCTTATCAGAGAGATCATTCACCCTTTGGTTTTTTGAGATTGGCTTATCTCACTTAACATGATATTCTCCAATTTCATCCATTTGCCTGCAAATGCCATACTTTTATTCTTTATGACTGAGTAATATTCAATTGTATATATATTTACACAGTTTCTTTATCCATTCATCAATTGAAGGGCATCTAGGTTGGTTCCACAATCTGGCTATTGTGAATTGAGCAGCTATGAACATTGTTGTGGCTGTATCACTAGGTATGCTGATTTTAAGTCCTTTAGGTATAGGCCAAGGAGTGGGATAGCTGGGTCAAATGGTGGTTCCATTCCAAGTTTTCTAAGGAATCTCCACACTGCTTTCCAGAGCAGCTGCACTAATTTGCATCCCCACCAGCAATGTATGAGTGTACCTTTTTCCCCACATCCTCTCCAACACCTTTTGTTGCTTGTATTCTTGATAATCACCATTCTAATTGGGTGAGATGGAATCTTAGTGTAGTTTTGATTTGCATTTCTCTTATAACTAAAGATGGTGAACATTTTTTCATATATCTGTTGATTGCTTGTAGATCTTCTTCTGTGAAGTATCTGTTCATTTCCTTTAGCCCATTTGTTGATTAGGTTATTTGTATTCTTGGTGTAGAGTTTTTTCAGTTCTTTATAGATTCTGGATATTAGTGCTCTATCTGAAGTATGATTGGCAAAGATATTCTCCCACTCTGTAGGCTCTCTCTTCACATTACTGATAGTTTCCTTTGCTGAGAGAAAGCTTTTTAGTTTGAATCTATCCCAGTTGTTGATTCTTACTTTTATTTCTTGCACTATGGGAGTCCTGTTAAGGAAGTCTGATCCTAAGCCAACAAGTTGAAGGTTTGGATCTACTTTTTCTTCTAAAAGATGCAGGGTCTCTGGTCTGATTCCGAGGTCCTTGATCCATTTTGAGTTGAGTTTTGTGCAGGGTGAGAGATAGGGGTTTAGTTTCATTCTGCTGCATATGGATTTCCAATTCTCCCAGCACCATTTGTTGAAGAGGCTATCTTTTCTCCATTGCATATTTTTGGCCCCTTTGTGTAGTATGAGAAAATTGTATTTATTTGGGTTTGTGTCCATGTCCTCTATTCTGTACCATTGATCTACCTGTCTATTTTGGTACCAATACCATGCCATTTTTGTTACTATTGCTTTGTAATAGAGTTGAAGATCTAGTATTGCGATA